>NC_056054.1:139398809-139701839 GCF_016772045.2 Ovis aries
AATTTTCCACAGTTTATTGTGACCCACACAGTCAAAGGCTTTGGCAAAGCCAATAAAGCAGAAATAGATGTTTTTCTGGAATTTTCTTGCTTTTTCCATGATCCAGCAGATGTTGGCAATTTGATCTCTGGTTCCTCTGCCTTTTCTAAAACCAGCTTGAACATCAGGAAATTCACAGTTCACGTATTGCTGAAGCCTGGCTTGGAGAATTTTTAGCATCACTTTACAAGCATGTGAGATGAGTGCAACTGGGCAATAGTTTGAGCATTCTTTGGCATTGCCTTTCTTTGGGATTGGAATGAAAACTGACCTTTTCCAGTCCTGTGGCCATTGCTGACTTTTCCAAATTTGCTGGCATATGGAGTGCAGCACTTTAACAGCATCATCTTTCAGGATTTGAAATAGCTCAACTGGAATTCCATCACCTCCATGAGCTTTGTTCGTAGTGATGCTTTCTAAGGCCCACTTGACTTTACATTCCAGGATGTCTGGCTCTAGATGAGTGATCACACCATCGTGATTATCTGGGTAGTGAAGATCTTTTTTGTATAGTTCTTCTGTGTATCCTTGCCACCTCTTCTTAATATCTTCTGCTTCTGTTAGGTCCATACCATTTCTGTCCTTTATCTAGCCCATCTTTACATGAAATATTCCCTTGGTATCTCTAATTTTCTTGAAGAGATCTCTAGTGTTTCCCATTCTGTTCTTTTCCTCTATTTTTTTGCATTTTTCTCTGAGGAAGGCTTTCTTATCTCTTCTTGCTATTCTTTGGAACTTTGCATTCAGATGCTTATATCTTTCCTTTTCTCCTTTGCTTTTCACTTCTCTTCTTTTCACAGCTATTTGTAAGGCCTCCCGAGACAGCCATTTTGCTTTCTTGCATTTTTTTTCCGTGGGGATGGTCTTGATCCCTGTCTCCTGTACAATGTCATGAACCTCATTCACTCTATCAATCAGATCTAGGCCCTTAAATCTATTTCTCACTTCCACTGTATGATCATAAGGGATTTGATTTTGGTCATACCTGAATGGTCTAGTGGTCTTCCCTACTTTCTTCTATTTAAGTCTGAATTTGGTAATAAGGAGTTCATGATCTGAGCCACAGTCAGCTCCGGGTCTTGTTTTTGTTGACTGTATGTAGCTTCTCCATCTTTGGCTGCAAAGAATATAATCAATCTGATTTCGGTTTTGACCATCTGGTGATGTCCATGTGTAGAGTCTTCTCTTGTGTTGTTGGAAGAGGGTGTTTGCTATGACCAGTGCATTTTCTTGGCAAAACTCTATTAGTCTTTGCCCTGCTTCATTCCACATTCCAAGGCCAAATTTGCTTTCAAGTATATACTTACCTAAATGACAAAGAATACATCATAACCTTTAAATTCAATCTTTTTTTTTTTTTTTAAGGAAATGTCTCAATAGAGTGCCCACCTGATTCAAGGCTGTGTGGTGATGCTCTAAAGTGCATAGCAATTGATTTATTTTGTGATGGAGAATTAAACTGTCCAGATGGCTCTGATGAAGACAATAAAACTTGTGGTAAGTGGTTAACTTCCCTTCCTCACTGTGTCCACACACACACACACCCCTCAGGTACCAGAAATTACTGGAGATTGAGATACACCCTTAGTCATGTTTATGATTTAAGACAAAAACATAAAAGTAATCATATTAATATTCTTAAACTTTATCTTGTTACATTAAACCTATTTTAGTTAAACAGAATTCCATTTGACAAGTATAGAAAGAATGCTGTGGTTAATAATATCTGAAAGAAGAAAATGACCTTATATTTCATCCATTATTAAATTGCTGTGAACTATTATGAATTTGAATGTTTTTCACCGTCATATCATAATACAGATCACTTTACTTTTGCCATGTTATCAGTCTTTAACTCAGGAATCATCACTCCTTAATTCAAATTGATGCCTTTATTCAACTTTTGGCAAAGAAACAAAAAGTAGGAAAAAAGTGTACTTGAGTTGTAGTTCTGTGAGTAAAGGAAATCAGTTAAGAATAAGATCTTCATGTCTGTTAAACTAAATATCTGTTTTATTTTGTTTTTGTAAATACTGGCATTTGTTTAGAGTGCTAATAGTTTTTTTAATCATTATTATTACTGTTAACACTTAAGTAGCACTTACTAAATGCCAAACATAGCTGCAATTTAAACATGTAACTTAAATATGCAATTTAAACATATTTCTTTTTTGGCTTATTTCTTCATTTTATTGCCTGTGTAATATAATGTATACACAATTGCTAAGTAATGTGAGGAACTACTTGAACAATTCTAACCTACAATTTTTTCTTGAAAAATTAAATAGCAGGAATTGAGCAATTTTTTGGTATAGTTTATAATCAGTTTAAAAATTGACCATGAGCACAGTTAGTTCCCGAAATGTGTAAAGGCTTTGGTTACAATTTACTTCACTTTACTTTTTATACTTTGCTCTTCTTTCTGATATTAATTTAAGACAAATGCTCGAATACCAACTGAAGTTTTAAATATTGCCTATCCACTCAGGACATACTTGAAAAGATAGGCAGTTGGTCTGTTTCCCAGAACCAACTCAAAAACCAGCAACTTGACTAAAGTGTCCTCAACTAAGCACTCCTAGTTCAAATGTTCTTGGATGAAATTCAAACTTCAAAGTTTAACTGCATACTTTGAAGTGCACTCAGAGCATACTGGAAGAAAGTGCAGGCTACAGAATATTTTTTAATCTATCTTCTATAACTAAATTACTCAAAGAAGAAGAAAGCAATGTCTTTGTTTGCTATGATTTTCAGGAAGTTTTCAAAACCTTTTCAGTGGGAATGTGATACAAGTGCGCCATCATGAGGTAGTAGAGGTGATGTTCCCCCAATTTATATTTCAAATATTATGTGTATCAAAGTGAGCCACATACCTTTAAGTCTATATGGTGATGATCACTAACTGTACATGGGGAGAAATATCTAAGATGTATAATCAGAAAATGAACCATAACTATTGTGTGCTCTCTACTGTTACAGGTTTTATAATTTTCATAACAAATTAGTATCCATGCATATCAAATAATAACCATAGAAATATACTGTATGTGGCAATTTGTCCTGAAGTAAGTTATAAGGCCATGAATTATATTTCTGAGTCACTATAAATGCATGACATGAACTTCAGTATGAGAACTGAATTCTGTAATTATGATTATGTGTTTGTATTAAATATATAACCAAACTGCATCATTTTCAATATCATGAAGATTTTGTGTTAATTGAATCTTACTATCAATTCACCATCCAAGTGATTAACTTTCTGAAGCCTATAGATCCTTGTCTGTCATCTTTCTTGATTCTCTTTATTATTTGCACTTTAAAGTTAGCATTGTATCTTTTTTTTTTTTTTTGCAAAAATAATATAAAGTCTTTGTGGAATAAAGAAGAGAAAAAAATCAATCAACTACTCTATCTTTATCCAGGATTTACAGTCATATAGGTTATTTTATTCATTATTTGGCTTCCCTGGTGGCTCAGATGGTAAAGAATCCACTCACAATGCAGGAGATCCCAGGTTTATATACTTGGTCAGATGCCTGAGTTGGGAAGATCCCTTGGAAGAGGAAATAGCAGCCCACTCCTATATTCTTGCCTGGAGAGTTCCATTGCCAAAGGAGCCTGGTAGGCCACAGTCCATGGGGTCACAAAACATTGGACATGACTTAGCAACTAGCACTTTCACTCTCATACTTTCATTCATTACTTAATCATAAATGATTGTGAGTATCTCACCTCAGCCCCGCCTCAAACTTGTGCTCAAATTGTAGCACAATTTCTAGAAGAAAGCCCTGTCCATCAATTTACATTCACTGAAAGATGATTTTGGAGAAGGAAATGGCAACCCACTCCAATGTTCTTGCCTGGAGAATCCCAGGGACGGGGGAGCCTGGTGGGCTGCCGTCTAGGGGGTCGCACAGAGTCGGACACAACTGAAGTGACTTAGCAGCAGCGAAGATGATCTTAAGAGAACTATCTGTGTAAAACTGACCTATGCTCTCACTTCTCTCCCTTATTCCTCCAGCTGTGAGCTCTAATTCTAGTCGGTGTTATTAATAGAGTCATATTAATGTTAAATTCCTAAACAGCTTCCTTTTTAGGCTTTAGTTATTTAGGTTTTCACAACTTATAGCTGACGATAGCAGAACCAAGATTTCTTTAAATTGTTTTTTTCTTCTGATGAGGATTGCATCAGCAGGAAAGTTCACTTTTTAGCTGACCTGTGAGAAAAAAAGTGCTGACCCACACCCTTCAGGCCAATGTTCAGGCCTATTTTGGAAGCTGGCAAGTGTCTCCATAGGTTGTTTGTCTGTCTCATATGTACATGCAAAATAGACTTGGGTGGATGGGCAGAGATCATGTTTGATTTGTGTGTGTGTGTGTGTGTGTGTGTGTGTGTGTGTGTGTGAGATAGTCCCTCAGTTATGCCTAACTCTTTACTACGCTATAGACTGTAGCCTGCCAGGCTCTTCTGTCCCTGGAATTCTCCAGGAAAGAATAATACTGGAGTGGTCTGTCACGCCCTTTTCCAGTTTGATGTATATTCCTGGAGAATTCAGTGTACTGAGCAAACACACTATTAAAAAATAATGAGCCAGCAGAGGGAGCTCTCAGTGGGTCCTAAGAACACACCTATATGAATCCCATTCCATTATAGTCAATTTTGGATATTGCAATAGAATAGCTGATAGTATAATATTGGACAGGTTCATTTATCTCCCACCGAGAGTTTTTTCCTAGCACCACACTAGAAAGCACTTAGTAGTCTAAAAAACTATAATTCTGAATACTTAGTAATCGTACTCAGCCATGGCTGGGTTATATCTGTTTTTCCAGAAGTATGCCCTGCTCCATGTCTTATGTAACATTCAGTTCACTTCAGTTGCTCAGTCATGTCCGACTCTGAGCCCCATAGACTGCAGCTTGCCAGGCTTCTCTGTCCATCACCAACTCCCAGGGCTTGCTCAAACCCATGTCCATTGAGTCAGTGATGCCATCCAACCATCTCATCCTCTGTCGTCCCCTTCTCCTCCTGCCTTCAGTCTTTCCCAGCATCAGGGTCTTTTCTAAAGAGTCAGTTCTTCACATCAGGTGGCCAAAGTACTGGGGCTTCAGCTTCCACATCAGCCCTTCCAATAAGTATTCCTGACCGATTTCCTTTAGGATGGACTGCTTGGATCTCCTTGCAGTCCAAGTGACTCTCAAGAGTCTTCTCCAACACCACTGTTCAAAAGCATCAATTCTTTGGTGCACAGCTTTCTTTATAGTCCAACTCTCACATCCAGACATGACTACTGGGAAAACCACAGCTTTGACTAGATAGACCTTTGTTGGCAAAGTGATGTCTCTGCTTTTTAAGATGCTGTCTAGGTTTGTCATAGCTGTTATAAGTAGTTCAATACTATTGTAACTTTATTTTAAATGCCTTCAGGAATGTTCTTCTTAATCTTTTCTCAAATGCAGAAATTCCCACAGTTCCTTTAGAGTATAAATTGATCTATAGATTATCCATTTCCACTAAAACTCAGCAACTTCATAGAAAACTGAACACACAAACTGATCATGTCCTTAAGGGCAAACTAAATATTATGAAAGAGGAGAGTGAAAGAGCTGGCTTAAAACTCAACATTCAAAAAAACAAAGATCATGGCATCTGGTCCTGTCACTTCATGGCAAATAGATGGGGAAACAATGGAAACAGTTACAGACTTTATTTTCTTGGACTCCAAAATTATTGTGGACAGTGACTGCAGACATGAAATTCAAAGATGCTTGCTCCTTGGAAAGAAAGCTGTGACAAACCTGAAGAGCATATTAAAAAAAAAAAAAAAAGGCATCACTATACTGACAAAGGTCTGTCTAGTCCAAGCTATAGTTTTTCCAGTAGTCATGTATGGATGTGAGAGTTGGACCCTAAAGAAGGCTGAACACTGAAGAATTGATACTTTTGAACTGTGATGTTGGAGAAGAATGTTGCGAGCCCCCTTGGACTGCGAGGAGATCAAACCAGTCAATTCTAAAGGAAACTAGTCCTGAATATTCATTTGAAGGACTGATACTGAAGCTGAAACTCCAATACTTTGGCCGCCTGATGCGAAGAAATGACTCGTTGGAAAAGACTCTGATGCCAGGAAAGATTGAAAGAGGGAGGAGAAGGGGACAACAGAGGATGAGATGGTTGGATGGCATCACCAACTCAGTGGACATGAGTTTGAGCAAGCTCTAGGAGATAGTAAAGGACAGGGAAGGCTGGTGTGCTGCAGTCCCTGGGGTTGAAAGAGTCGGATACGACTTAGTGACTGAACAACAAAAAATACTATGATAAATAATCTTAACAATATAAGAAAATTACAATTTATCACTGACGCTATAATTCAAGGAAGATGGCAAGAAGCTGTGCTCTGAAGCATTCAGGATTCCAGTGCCTCCACCATACCTTCTGAGCCAAGTTCTCCCCTGGATTCTTTGCAATCTGCTGACAGACAATGGAAGAATGTTAGAGAAGATCTTTTCAGAAATCATATCTGGAAATAAATACAATCATTTCCACCATAGTTTATTAACCAGACTATGTCATGTGACCCATGTGGAGGTATTCCATCTAGTCATGAACCTAGAAAGGGACTGAGTAAAGGTATAACAGACATACAACCATCTTTGCCAACACGGACATAATTCAGTGTTTTTTGAAGTTTATTAATCCCGTTGTGCAGCCCAAAGCTGTTGATACCTTTCCCCACAAGTATGTAGTGATTGGACGAGGCTGCTGCTGCTGCTAAGTCGCTTCAGTCTTGTCTGACTCTGTGCGACCCCTAGACGGCAGCCCACCAGGCTCCACCATCCCTGGGATTCTCCAGGCAAGAACACTGGAGTGGGTTGCCATTTCCTTCTCCAATGCATGAAAGTGAAAGTGAAAATTGAAAGCGAAGTCAGTTGTGTCCGACTCTTAGCAACCCCATGGACTGCAGCCTACCAGGCTCCTCAGTCCATTGGATTTTTCAGACAAGAGTACTGGAGTGGGTTGCCATTGCCTTCTCCAATGCATGAAAGTGAAAGTGAAAATTGAAAGCGAAGTCAGTTGTGTCTGACTCTTAGCAACCCCATGGACTGCAGCCTACCAGGCTCCTCAGTCCATTGGATTTTTCAGACAAGAGTACTGGAGTGGGTTGCCATTGCCTTCTCCAGAGTGGATGAGGAGGATTACTAAAATGTTATCATCTTTGCAAATAGGATTTATACATTCTAAAACTGGTCTTATTTTGTTCCCTTTTTTACTCCATATTTGTTTTTCTTTGTATTTCTCCTGTTTGTTGTGAAGTGCTATTGCAAATGTGATCTATATTATAATTTTAAAAACACTGGATTGATGAAATTCTTTTAATTTCATTTCCTCTTTCATTTATAATCTCTCTCTCTCTCTCTCTCTCTCTCTCTCACACACACACACACACACACACATGCACACACACGCACCCCTGCTTTTCAACTCTAAGAGATTTGAGTGATATCATTATGATAGCTTTATATATTGTGATATTAAGATAATATTAGGTATTGGGTCAGACTGCCTGTCTTTGAATTGTTGCTTATAAGCTGAGAGAACTTATGCTACTTACTTAACCCTCTGAACCTCAGTTTCCCCACCTAAAACATCATACGTTTGTGGTGAAGAGAACACTAGTAATACTTATATAGTGACCTTAGGGCAAGGCCATTACATAAGAAATACTCCACCAATGCTAGAAGCTGTTATTTTACTGCTGGTAGGATTAACTGCTTTTCCTCACTGAGTTCGTGACTATTATAGTTTAAATATAAACTATTTACAATAGCAGTGGATTTTCATGCATTGCCAATAATCTTGGAGTCCACATGTTTCTTTACAAATTGTGATTAAAAGGCTCCATATATCATTTAAAATACAAGCAGACGTTATTCTTACTTTTATGATCAATGAAGCTAAGGGATTAATGGTCTCATTTCTTTGGTGTGGTTTGTGATAGACAGCTTGGAATGAACAAGGGAGTTTTTTTACAACTAGAAAATTGTTTAGTTCTGCCTTAAAAACTCATATTTTCACTGTTTACTTTCAGATCATATAAACTAGCCTTAATTGTCTTTTTTGCTCCAGTAAGTATAACACACCAATTGAGTCAGTTTTCTCGACAGATCACAGATTTTTCCCTTTTATTTCCTGAAATCTGTGATATTAGGTTATTATCTTTCCTGTTCTTCATTCGTTCTTTTTTTCTTTCGTCACCTTCTGGGAACTAGGCTACAACAATCCCATGCACAATCCAATACAATTAACTCCTAGGCCATTGTTCTTAACAGACTTTGAATCTTAAAATGTACCTACCTTTTTTATGCCTTTACCTTATATACCTTTAAAACAAATATGCCCAAAGTAGTAAGAAGTCAACCAAAATGCAAGATTTTTGCCTAGATTTCCATGTGCTGTTCAATTTCTTTCTTTTGTTCATGTGAAATATTTCATGTCATGTAATAGTTTGTATTTTATAACTTGAAAGCATTTTTGTATAATGTTAGGATGGGCTTTTCCATCTATCAATTTAGGATTAGCTTATGCTAGCACTCATATTGCAAGAGCAGCAAGCTGATTTTGATAAATTTCCTTGATTTCCCTGCCCTCCATCAACATGTCTGGCATTAACAACATGCCAAGAGATAAAGGACACATTTCAGAAGTCTTTATTTTAGAATATTATGAATGTCAATAGAACTAAGTATACAGAAAATAACCTAAGAAAAACATTAATTTTATTTTAATACATATGATACATAGCAAGTATAAAATGAAAAGCAATTAATTCATGACTCCTGGTTCATGCTTTCAAAAAGGTTTACTCTAATTGGAAATGATTCATATGGAAACTAAGATCAGTAGTAATGCATGACATTAAAGAGAATGGCTTCCCAGGTGGTACAGTGGTAAAGAGTCCGCCTGCCAATGCAGGAGACGTAAGTGACACGGTTTTTATTCCTGGGTCGAGAAGTTCTCCTGAAATAGGAAATGGCAACACAGTCCAATACTCTTGTCTGGAGAATTCCATGGACAGCAGAGCCTGGTGGGCTAGAGTCCACAGGGTTGCAGAGAGTCAGATATGGCTGAGCACTGAATACTCCGACACTCTGATACTTTAAGACTTTGACTTGACATAAATATCTTCATGCTACAAGAATTAAAAGAGGAAAGTGAGTTGTCGTAGGAAGGAAAAACACATTCAGATACCCTGAATGAAAACACTGAACTAGATCATGAGTCCATCTAAAAGAAGCAAAAGTGAAGTCTAGAAGTTGTGTGTAGTAGAATTTGAATGCAAAGTTCTCTTCAAGCCACTTGCACCATATGTTTCATTTGCCTGGTCGTATTCTGACCATTTTCAGGAAGAGAGATCACTTAGCACACGTAGTTGAAACTCACTCTAGCTCCAACTTAATGGGGAAAATAAAATGAAGAACACAGTAGTTATTTGTTTAAATTAGAAGTTTATAATTCAGATATATATATATTTTTACAAATGTGGAAGGATATACTAAAATGCAACTTAGTTATGGGTATTTAGAAATAGAATGTTTTTCTATTTTTATGGACTCAGTGATGGGCTGTGTAAAAGTATCTGAAAATAATCAATAGATTTAAAACATGAAATTTGATCTACTTCCACTTGATCATTTTGGTTTTGTGAAATAGCCTCCTATAGATTTAGTCATGAGTGTTCTATGAAGATTCATTAGCCAATTTGAATCCCATTTCATTTGTGAAATGCTTCCAAGATGGTTTTTGTCTGAAATTAATTTCCTCTTCTTCACAGCCACAGCTTGTGATGGAAGATTTTTGTTGACTGGATCTTCTGGATCCTTTGAGGCTCTGCATTATCCCAAGCCTTCTAATAATACAAGCGCTGTTTGTCGGTGGATTATACGGTAATAGTGAGTGAAGTCACTCAGTTGTGTCCAACTCTTTGCAACCCCATGGACACCAGGCTCCTCCGTCCATGAGATTTTCTAGGCAAGAGTACTGGAGTGGGTTGCCATTTCCTTCTCCAGGGAACTTCCTGACCTAGGGATCAAACCCAGGTCTCCCACATTGTAGACAGTCGCTTTACCATCTGAGCCACCAGGGAAACCACCTTTTATTCCATGTACTTAAGTCATAAAGTCTTTCTCTGATGCAGGAAGTCTTAGCATCTGTAGTAATGCATTTATTTTCTAGACAGTTGTTTCCATTAGCTACAAAGAAAAGTCTTCCCATCTGATATACTGTCTAAGAAGTTTCTCTCTCATTCTTAACCTTTTAAAAAGAACTTTGCCCTATAAATGGGGCCATCTCATTGGGCTCTGTAGCAAATTTTTTCTTTTTTCCCCCATATGGTTGTCACAAATCAAGTGCTACCAAAATGAACAGCACACCTGTGTATCTGTATATCACAAGAAACCATATTTCCTTCAGCTGCATCCTGACTGCAGAATAGTTCCTTTCTCATTATGCTTTGTATCTGTATGAAATCTCCTATGTTGTGATTTGGTCATGCAGATCAAGATCTGAGACACCCTCTGTACTCATCCTCTTTGCTGTATCTTGAATAACACTTAGTTCACTTAATATATATTTGACCTCCAAATCTTAATTCGGTTGATGAATGCAATCATTATGATAAATAAAATTATCAAACTGCTGATAGCTGGTCTACCTTAATATATGCCTAAGCATTTTTCACAGAGGAGTAATGTTTCTCCCAGATATTCCAAGAGAAGTATCATTTGTACTCAAATAAATATAAGCAATACTGAAATAAACTCAAGTGCAAGACTTCTCATAGCCTTAGATAAGTTAAGATGCAAGTAAATCTCCCCCCAAATATACAGTTGACTTTGAACAGCAGAAGGCTTAGAGGCACCAACACCCTGTGTAGTCAAAATCTGTGTATAACATTATAGTTGGCCCTCTTTTCTGTAGTTCCCTATGGTTTGTGTAGTGTTGTAGTATGTTGCTGCTGCTGCTGCTAAGTCCCTTCAGTCGTTTCCGACTCTGTGCGACCCCAGAGATGGCAGCCCACCAGGCTCCCCCGTCCCTGGGATTTTCCAGGCAAGAACACTGGAGTGGGTTGCCATTTCCTTCTCCAATGCATGAAAGTGAAAAGTGAAAGTGAAGTCGCTCAGTCCTGTCCGATTCTTCAAGACCCCATGGACTGCAGCCTACCAGGCTCCTCCGTCCATGGGAGTTTCCAGGCAAGAGTACTGGAGTGGGTGCCATCACCTTCTCCAGTTGTAATATGCACTTTTTGAAAAAAAAAAAAAAATCCACATATAAGTGGACCTATATTCTTCAAGCCAGTATTGTTCAAGAGTCAACTGTATATTTCCTATTAAGCCACTGAAATTTTCCCCCCACAGAGTATTCAACACACATGTTCTGTGGAATTCACTTTGAGAAATGAATTCTAGTTCATTCATTTCTCTTAACAGCTGGAAGGGATTTTGGTTTCCCAATCTGACCTACTATATATTTATTTTAATCATTATGATGACTCAATAGAAAATGGGGAATCAATATAACAACTGATCAAACAAGGTTGAAAGACAGAGCCTCGGGTTCTTGCCAAACAAGTGATAGGAAATGGCCCCATAAATACTCACAAGAGTTCTTTTCCTGTGTAAACATATTCCAGAGAGGACATGAGGTATGAAGGGAAGATTGTTCTAAACACATTTACTTGGCATTATTCAGGGAACAAAGAACATGTTGTCCTGTTTAAATAATTTCTATTTTGGAGCTCAGCCCCATGTAAGTTATGTGATATAACTAGAAGCACACTTTCTTCTTTTCAGTGCTCTAAACAACATGTTGTTGCTGTTGTTTAGTCGCTAAGCCGTGTCCAATTCTTGCTACTCCATGGAACATAGCCCACTAGGCTCCTTTGTCTATTGTATTTCCTAGGCAAGAATACTTGAGTAGATTGTCATTTCCTTTTCAAGGGAATATTCCTGACCCAGGGAACAAACCTATGTCTCCTGCATGGGCAAGTGAATTCTTTACCACTGAGCCACCTGGGAAGTACCTAAACAACACACTATTTGTGTGTAAAAGATAAGATTTTGCGTATTAAAAATGGCAGTTCTAAGTAATTCTCAAGTGAAAAATTTTTTTAAATTTAATATTTATTTTAAAATATTAGGACATCATTTCTGATAATCACATTTAAAAAGAAGGTTTATAAATGGCTATTAGTACTGTTTTTAGTACAATGAAAAAACATTCCATTCTTTACCTAAAATGTCAGCAGAGAGTCTTAGAAAAATCTTAAATTACTTCCTTTAAAAAAGGGAAATAAAATGAATTCTAACTGATCTATGATGCATTCCTAACAGCACAATGATTTCTTCATGAAATCTTTGGAATTTTATCAACACTAAAAATTAATAATTTAATTTTTATGTAATTAATATTTAATCATCCTCCACTTGTTAGTAAAGCTATGTCAAGTCTTCAGGGAAGTCTTATAAGCAGACCACAATAAACAATATTATTTTTGCTGCAATAGTAATATTTATGCATAATCAACATTATGTTAATTAAAGATTTGTATGGTCTGTTCTTTTTACTTCCTTTCAATCACTTAATTTTAAAAACTATTTTAAGAAATCCACCATTAATTAGGGACATTTTAAAAACCTACAAAATCTAAAATATTACTCTAAGTAAATACTGTATTGCATCATAAAATTATTATTTAAAAGTATATAAATTTTCTAAGTGTATTTTCTTCTCCAAACTGATTATTACATTAGACGGTGGTCTGTTTTTCCTAATGGTGGTCAAAGTAGGGTATAAAAGCAATAATGTTTTCTTACAAGCTTGGAAACCCAGTAGCCAGTAGAGAAATGGTTATGATACAGTTAAGCTATATTTTGGAAATATATTAAGGCCCCATGTAGCAGAGTGTCAGTGATGAAGGATGTGAGTGCTGAAGACAGTCTGTGTGGCTTCAGACCTGGCCTCCTCACATTCAACATCTACGATATCAGGCAAATGTCTAAATCTCTTAGACTCAAAATTTCTACATCTATAGAGGTCAGGGCCTCTAACTACAGGCATCAAAGTCATCATGAAATGTAAAAGACTTTATGCTCTATTAGGTGCTCAATAAAAGTGGGCTCTAAGAAGAGTAGCTATTGATACAAAATGTAAAATATTAAAATGACATTTAGAAAAGTACCCTTTCCCTTAAAAAATTCATAAGGTAGCCAAGGCTAAAATTACCATTTAATCTCACCTTTAGAAATACCTGTGTTTTATTGCAAGTAAGTTGTGTTTTCTGAATCAGAAGTAGAACACAGCCTGCACTCAGTTCTCTCCTCCACCTTCAGTTATCTATTTTGAAAAAAGGAAAGGGCTTCTAAACATGAAGTTTCTAAGGGAGCTTTTCTTGATGCCTTAGTTTCAAGGCTTAAAAATAACATCAATTGTTGAAAAAAAGAATCACTATTTTCTTGCCTGGAGACACCAAAACTTTCATTAAAAGAACAAAAATCATTCCTGAGGGGGCTGCTTATTTCTTCTTCATCTGTCTTCTTTGATGTTGGATTCCCTAAAGGTCTCATTCACAGGCTCACTTCCCCTAATCCCTGAAGAGGCCTTTAGGAGGTGGAATTCCTCTAAACAGCTGCTACCACCTGCTTTGTTCTTTTCTCAGTCTGGGCCGGGAAGAGCTCATACTCCTCATATTGATCTCCTCCCACCTCTGTCAACCTCCTGTGGTTACTGAATACATCCGAGGGTAGCCCATGAGCGCAGCATCCTCTGTATCTGCCCATCTTCCTCCAATGGCCCTCACACCTGGAGCATATAAAAATATACATCCCCTAATCCACTCCAGAACCACTGAATCTGATACCCACAGTTGAAGTCCACATGTCAGTATTTAAAAAAATAAGCAACCTGCCAGTGCTCTACCCTCACTTTCCAGGCAATAAACAGTGGTCAGATCCAAAAACCTAGATTTCTATTTAGATGTCTTTTAATCCTGCACTGCTGGTCATGGCCATTTCAGTGTTGTCAGCCCCACTCCTTGACGACTAAACTCTAGTCCTGCCTCCAGCCCATCATCAGGAATATTATACAACGAGGTAGTGCCCCAACTTGACATTTTCCTACCATGAAATTCACAGTTTCAAAATTAACTATATCTGTTTTTTTTAACTTTCAAGTAATAGATTTTATTTTATTTTTATTATATTTTAAATTTAATTTTATTTTTTACACTAAGACTTTAGTGAAGTCGGTCAGTCATATCCGACTCTTTGTGACCCATGGACTGTAGCCTACCACACTCCTCCATCCATGGGATTTTCCAGGCAAGAATACTGGAGTGGATTGCCATTTCCTTCTCCAGAGGACCTGCCCGACCCAGGGATCGAACCCACGTCTTCTGCATGGTAGACAGACGCTTTACCGTCTGAGCCACAAGGGAAGTCAGTCCTAAATAGAATTGATAATATCAAACTTTTTTTTAATTGCTGATGTTATTAAGGGTTAAAAGTGTGTTGGTCTTAATTTTTTTCTTTTAATTTTTATTTTTTTTTCCTTTATCCCTGTTATTTTATTTGTGATGAATGTCCCCAGTTTCTCAATTGACTGAGTATTACTGATAACTTACCAAAAATCTGAACTTGCAATGTCCCTGGACAGGAATCCTGGTTCAGTCAGTAGCCTCCACAGTCAGCCTCTGAAGTCAAGAGTCTTTTCAGTCTCCTTATCTTTGGAGATTAGCCATCTCCCTATTATCAGCCCTTTCAGTATTTAGCCAGCTTCAACCTTATCACCCATGTTTTGCTCTACTGTTCAGCTTCCTCCTTTGTGAAGAGTTCAGGGGAACATTGTTCCTCCAAAACACTAAAGAATTATTTGCATTTCTGATCCCACACTTCAGTGAAGCAATGTAATTATAAATAGGCATTGCCCTAGATACATTTCCTCAATCTGAAAATTAAAATTTGAACACTTTCCCCACAGAGCATTCAGCATAATGTAGATCAGCCATTGGCAGTTTGATTATTGTGATCATCATAACAACTGAACCGTTCAACCAAATCAAGAATTTAAAGATCAGATATATAGCAACTGATCCAAATTTTATTCAAGACTTAGCAAAAAGGATGTATATAAATGATGCTCCCAGCTTTTAACCTGCCATGAATAAATCACACCATAGGAGATTTTCATACAGATGAGAAAGCAAATGTTCTATAGTCAGGAATGACTCACCTTTGTTCCCATACAGATATATCAAGTTAACAATGAAGTGTGGACCAAAAGATATTTATGAAAAGTCCAGAATTCCGTTTAGAAGTTGCATGCCCTGGGTGAGTGCAAAGACAAGAACAGCTCCAAGAAATGGGCAAGAAAATTAAGTTCATTTTAACCTCCATCAGCATTTCCCCCAACACAGCACAGCCCAACACAGGTCTTAACTCTCTCCTTCCTTGGAAGGAAAGACAAGGGTGGAACATGCGTCCAGTGTCCCAGCTTTTCCAAGAGTTTCCAGAGGAACTAGTTTCTGTTCTCATATATATAATGAATGGACCTGGCATTGTTTGAATGCCTGAGAGATGCTGAGAACAAATAGGAGTGGGTGCAGCTTGCTATGATCAGTAGGACTTGATACAATTATGAAAGCATGAACAAATCAAGACTTCTCCCTAAAGGCGAAAAGAAAGATGTGCAGGAAGTTTCCAACATTCTAGCTATTTCAACAACTTCCCCAGCAACTGGTGTGTACTTGCATGATGGGAAGCTGATGAACCAGCACAATTTGCATGACCTGGTGGCTGCAGAGAATAAGGGAGAGTGGGGTGACTTGCTGTGGTAGGAAGAGAAAACTTGCAGCCCACATTACAGACACCAGAGAGACTAAGAAACAGAAACTACCAAAGAAGAAACCTGCCAGCCTCTTGTTGTTGTTCTTCAGTCGCTCAGTCCTGTCTGACTCTTTATGACCCCACGGACTGCAGCACCCCAGGCTTCCCTGTCCTTCACCATATCCTGGAGCTTGCTCAGACTCATGTCCTATGAGTCAGTGATGCCATCCAAGCATCTCATCCTCTGTCATTCCCTTCTCCTCCTGCTTTCAATCTCTCCCAGCATCAGGGCCTTTTCCAATGAGTTGACTTTCTGCACCAGATGGCCAAAATATTGGAGCTTCAGCTTCAGCATCAGTCCTTCCAATGAGTACTCATTGTTGATTTCCTTTAGGACTGACTGGCTTGATCTCCTTGCAGTCCAAGGTACTCACAAGAATCTTCTCAAACAACACATTTTAAAAGTGTCAATTCTTCAGCATTCAGCCTTCTTTAGGGTCCAACTCTCACATCTGTACAAGACCACTGGTAAAACCATAGCTTAGACTATATGGACCCCTGTTGGCAGAGTCCTGTCTCTGCTTTCTAATACACTGCATAGGATTGTCATAGCTTTTCTTCCAAGGAGCAAGAGTCTTTTAATTTCTTGACTGCAGTCACTGTCCACAGTTATTTTGGAGCCCAAGAAAATAAAGTCTGTCACTGTTTCCATTGTTTCCCCATCTATTTCCCATGAAGCGGTGGAACCAGATGCCATGATCTTCATTTCCTGAATGTTGAGGTTTAAGCCAACTTTTTCACTCTCCTCTTTCACTTTCCTTAAGAGGCTTTTTAGTTCCTCTTCACTTTCTGCCATAAGGGTGGTGTCATCTGGATATCTGAGGTTATTGATATTTCTCCCGGCAATCTTAATTCCAGCTTGTGCTTCATCCAGCCCAGCATTTCTCATGATGTACTGCTGGGGTCCAGCCCCAGTGGATCCAGGGAATTCGAAGTGGGGACAGAGTTGGGGTCTGGGAAAGGACTATTTAATTAGAAATATAAAGAGATTAGGAAAGAATAGTGTAGTAGGAAAATTAGAAGAGAAAAAAGGCTGAATAACTTGGTTTATGCGGAAAACTAATAAAACTTCGAGACAAGAGGTTTGCACCATCTACGTTAGGCCACCGGTGCCTACTTGAATAGCAGAGGGTGCCCTGCCTTGGGCTCCCTCTTTCATGGATCTTAGAAGCCAGGGCAAGTAAGTAGACTTGGCAAGCCTCCGCACTCCAGATGGGAATTCAGCCAGAAAAGGGGAGAAAAGAACGACATTGGGGAGCCCAGCAATGGTGAAAGACTCAAGACTTTATTTTCAAAATCAGCTTATATACCCCAAGTTGTACATGAAGAAATAATGGAATATGCAGAGTTATGCAGGGGCAGCAGTCCTGACCCTCATTGAGACCAGGCTTTCTTTTGCATACCTTCCCATATACAAAAGGTCTCAGGTGGTTTACATTATCTTCTGGCCAAGAGGCCTGTTAACATTTTTATGGCTCTCTTCCTAGATAAATGTCTATCAACCAGAAAACTCTTTTTCCCTAGAAGTGTTTTTTCTTAACTCTGCATCACCCTCAAAGTACTAAATAAAGTTGTGTTCCTGTAGAACAAAGGTGCAGTGGGTTATAACAAAGAAAGTACTTAATTCAAAGATCTAATGATGCCAATTCCAGGTCTACTACCTGTTTTTTCTATATACCAACTATATCTACAAATAAAAGATATGAAAATTTGGCAGCAAGTATTGGCTCAACAAATGAAACGTTTAATCAGTCCTATTCTAATGATTTTGACTCCTCAGAAGCCCCTACATTCCTAGGATGTTTTAGGCTTCCTGTGCCTCTCATGGTGGGGAGGCTGCAAACAATCACATGCACAGCTGTAAGAGTCTAGCAGGCAGGCTAGAAAGCCATCAGAGGAGTTTTGGGATTGAAACACTCTTATTATGCCCAGGAGATTTATTATCTAAAAGCTCTAAATTAACTTTTTCCAGAAAAAGGTGGTGGGGGGACAGCCCCCTGTTAATGTCAGGAGAATAGGTGGAAAGCATAACACAGTAAGCAGGCAGACTCTGGTTTTTGGGGGGTGGATGCTCAGGAAATTCCAGGGGGAACCTCTGAAGCCTGATCACACCCTTGCATTTTGTCAGGCTTCCTTCCTCATGACCTTTGCCATGGGTGGGATTCCTCACGCTGGCTCCCAGCAATGTACTCTGCATATAAGTTCAATAAGCAGGGTGATAATATACAGCCTTGATGTACTCCTTTTCCTATTTGGAACCAGTCTGTTGTTCCATGTCCAGTTCTAACTGCTGCTTCCTAACCTGCATATAGGTTTCTCAAGAGGCATACTAACTGATGAAAAAGCAAAGACTTTTCCTCTAAGATCAGGAATAAAACAAGGGGTGCCCCCTCTCACCACATTTATTCAACATAGTACTGGAAGTTCTAGGCAGAACAATTAAGCAAGAAAAAAAAATGCAATGTATCCAAATAAGAAAGGAAGATGTAAAAATCTCTGTTCACAGAGGACAAGATCTTATATATAGAAAACCATAAATTTCACCAGAAAAAAAAGAGAAAAAATGTTGAGTACTAAAATAATTAAGAAAAGTTACAAGATACAAAAATTCACTTAGAATGATCACTTGTGTTTCTACACATTAATCATGCAAAAAGAAAATCAACAAAATAATCCCATTTACAATAGCAATGAAAAGAATAAAGAATAATACTTACAAATAAACTTAAGAAGGCAGAATTTTTTTTTTTAATTTTTATTTTTACTTTATTTTGCTTTAAAATGCTGTATTCATTTTGCCATACATTGACATGAATCATCCATGGGTGTACATGAGTTCCCAATCCTGAACGCCCTCCCATCTCCCACCTTATCTCATCTCTCTGGATCATCCCCGTGCACCAGCCCCAAGCATCCTGTATCCTGTATTGAACATAAACTGGCGATTCATATCTTACCTGATAGTATACATGTTTCAATGCCATTCTCCCAAATCATCCCACCTTCTCTCTCTCCCTCTGAGTCCAAAAGTCCATTCTATACATCTGTGTTTCTTTTGTCATCTCGCATAGAGAGTTATCATTACCATCTTTCTAAATTCCATATATATGTGTTAGTATACTATATTGGTGTTTTCCTTTCTGGCTTACTTCACTCTGTATAATAGGCTCCAGTTTCACCCACCTCATTAGAACTGATTCAAATGTATTCTTTTTAACGGCTGAGTAATACTCCATTGTGTATATGTACCACAGCTCTCTTATCCATTCATCTGCTGATGGACATCTAGATTGTTTCCATGTCCTGGCTATTATAAACAGTGCTGCGATAAACATTGGGGTACACGTGTCTCTTTCAATTCTGGTTTCCTCCGTGTGTATGCCCAGCAGTGGGATTGCTGGGTCATAAGGCTGCTCTATTTGCAATTTTTTGAGGAATCTCCACACTATTCTCCATACTGGCTGTACTAGTTTGCATTCCCACTAACAGTGTAAGAGGGTTCCCTTTTCTCCACACCCTCTCCAGCATTTATTGCTTGTAGACTTTTGGATCACTGCCAATCTGACTGGTGTGAAATGGTACCTCATTGTGGTCTTGATTTGCATTTCTCTGATAATGAGTGATGTTAAGCATCTTTTCATGTGTTTGTTAGCCATCCATATGTCTTCTTTGGAGAAATGTCTATTTAGTTCTTTGGCTCATTTTTTGATTGGGTCATTTATTTTTCTGGAGTTGAGCTGCATAAGTTGCTTGTATATTTTTGAGATTAGTTGTTTGTCAATTGCTTCATTTGCTATTATTTTCTCCCATTCAGAAGGCTGTCTTTTCACCTTGCTTATACTTTCCTTTGTTGTGCAGAAGCTTTTTATTTTAATTAGATCCCATTTGTTTATTTTTGCTTTTATTTCCAGTATTCTGGGAGGTGGATCATAGAGGAGCCTGCTGTGATTTATGTCGGAGAGTGTTTTACCTATGTCCTCCTCTAGGAGTTATATAGTTTCTGGTCTTACATTTAGATCTTTAATTCATTTTGAGTTTATTTTTGTGTGTGGTGTTAGAAAATGATCTAGTTTCATTCTTTTACAAGTGGTTGACCAGTTTTCCCAGCACCACTTGTTAAAGAGATTGTCTTTACTCCATTGTATATTCTTGCCTCCTTTGTTGAAGATAAAATGTCCATAGGTGTGTGGATTTATCTCTGGGCTTTCTATTTTGTTCCGTTGATCTATATGTCTGTCTTTGTGCCAGTACCATACAGTCTTGATGACTGTGTCTCTATAGTAGAGCCTGAAGTCAGGCAGGTTGATACCTCCAGTTCCGTTCTTCTTTCTCAAGATTGCTTTGGCTATTCGAGATTTTTTATATTTCCATACAAATCTTGAAATTATGTGTTCTAGTTCTGTGAAAAATACCACTGGTAGCTTGATAGGGATTTCATTGAATCTATAGATTGCTTTGGGTAGTATACTCATTTTCACTATATTGATTCTTCCAATCCATGAACGTGGTATATTTCTCCATCTATTAGTGTCCTCTTTGATTTCTTTCATCAGTGTTTTATAATTTTCTATATATACATCTTTAGTTTCTTTAGGTCGGTATATTCCTAAGTATTTTATTCTTTTCGTTGCAATGGTGAATGGAATTGTTTCCTTAATTTCTTTTTATACTTTCTCATTATTAGTGTATAGGAATGCAAGGGATTTGTGTGTGCTGATTTTATATCCTGCAACTTTACTATACTCATTTATTAGCTCTAGTAATTTTCTGGTGGAGTCTTTAGGGTTTTCTATGTAGAGAATCATGTCATCTGCAAACAGTGAGAGTTTTACTTCTTCTTTTCCAATTTGGATTCCTTTTATTTCTTTTTCTGCTCTGATTGCTGTGGCCAAAACTTCCAGAATTATGTTGAATTGTAGTGGTTAAAGCGGGCACCCTTGTCTTGTTCATGACTTTAGGGGAAATGATTTCAATTTTTCACCATTGAGGATAATGTTTGCTGTGGGTTTGTCATATATAGCTTTTATTATGCTGAGATATGTTCCTTCTATTCCTGCTTTCTGGAGAGTTTTTATCATAAATGGATGTTGAATTTTGTCAAAGGCCTTCTCTGCATTTATTGAGATAATCATATGGCTTTTATTTTTCAATTTGTTAATGTGGTGAATTACATTGATTGATTTGCAGATATTGAAGAATCCTTGCATCCCTGGGATAAAGCCCACTTGGTCATGGTGTATGATCTATTTAATGTGTTGTTGGATTCTGAATTTTGCTAGAATTTTGTTCAGGATTTTTGCATCTATGTTCATCAGTGATATTGGCCTGTAGTTTTCTTTTTTTGTGGCATCTTTGTCAGGTTTTGGTATTAGGGTGATGGTGGCCTCATAGAATGAGTTTGGAAGTTTACCTTCCTCTCTGGAATAGTTTGAGGAGGATAGGTGTTAGCTCTTCTCGAGATTTTTGGTAGAATTCAGCTGTGAAGCCGTCTGGACCTGGGCTTTTGTTTGCTGGAAGATTTCTGATTACAGTTTCAATTTCCGTGCTTGTGATGGGTCTGTTAAGATTTTCTATTTCTTCCTGCTTCTATTTTGGAAAGTTGTACTTTTCTAAGAATTTGTCCATTTCTTCCATGTTGTCCATTTTATTGGCATATAATTGCTGGTAGTAGTCTCTTATGATGCTTTGTATTTCTGTGTTGTCTGTTGTGATCTCTCAATTTTCATTTCTAATTTTATTGATTTGATTTTTCTCCCTTTGCTTCTTGATGAGTCTGGCTAATGGTTTGTCAATTTTATTTATCCTTTCAAAGAACCAGCTTTTGGCTTTGTTGATTTTTGCTATGGTCTCTTGTGTTTCTTTTGCATTTATTTCTGCCCTAATTTTTAAGATTTCTTTCCATCTACTAACTCTGGGGTTCTCCATTTCTTCCTTTTCTAATTGCTTTAGGTGTAGAGTTAGGTTATTTATTTGACTGTTTTCTTGTTTCTTGAGGTATGCCTGTATTGCTATGAACTTTCCTCTTAGCACTGCTTTTATAGTGTCCCACAGGTTTCAGGTGGTTGTGTTTTAATTTTCATTCATTTCTATGCATATTTTGATTTTTTTTAGTTTCTTCTGTGATTTGTTGGTTATTCAGCGGCATGTTGTTCAGCCTCCATATGTTGGAATTTTTAATAGTTTTTCTCCTGTAATTGAGATCTAATCTTAATGCATTATGGTCAGAAAAGATGCTTGGAATTATTTCCATTTTTTTTTAATTTATCAAGGTTAGATTTGTGGCCCAGGATGTGATCTATCCTGGAGAAGGTTCCGTGAGCACTTGAGAAAAAGGTGAAATTCATTGTTTGGGGGTGAAATGTCCTATAGATATCAATTAGGTCTAACTGGTCTATTGTATCATTTAAAGTTTGTGTTTCTTTGTTAATTTTCTGTTTAGCTGATCTGTCCATAGATGTGAGTGGGGTATTAAAGTCTCCCACTATTATTGTGTTATTGTTCATTTCCCCTTTCATACTTGTTAGCATTTGTCTTACATATTGCGGTGCTCCTATGTTGGGTGCAGATATATTTATAATTGTTATATCTTCTTCTTGGATTGATCCTTTAATCATTATGTAGTGGCCTTCTTTGTCTCTTTTCACTGCCTTTGTTTTAAAGTCTATTTTATCGGATATGAGTATTGCTACTCCTGCTTTCTTTTGGTCTCTATTTGCGTGGAATATCTTTTTCCAGCCCTTCACTTTCAGTCTGTAAGTGTCCCTTGTTTTGAGGTGGGTCTCTTGTAGGCAGCATATATAGGGATTTTGTTTTTGTGTCCATTCAGCCAGTCTCTGCCTTTTGGTTGGGGCATTCAACCCATTTACGTCTAAGGTAATTATTGATAAGTATGATCCCATTGCCATTTACTTTATTGTTTTGGGTTCGGGTTTATACGCCCTTTTTGTGTTTCCTGTCTAGAGAATATCCTTTAGCATTTGTTGGAGAGCTGGTTTGGTGGTGCTGAATTCTCTCAGCTTTTGCTTGTCTATAAAGCTTTTGATTTCTCCTTCGTATTTGAATGAGATCCTTGCTGTGTACAGTAATCTGGGCTGTAGGTTATTTTCTTTCATTACTTTATGTATGTCCTGCCATTCCCTCCTGGCCTGAAGCATTTGTATTGAAAGATCAGCTGTTATCTTTATGGGAATCCCCTTTTGTGTTATTTGTTGTTTTTCCCTTGCTGCTTTAAATATTTGTTCTTTGTGATTGATCTTTGTTAATTTGATTAATATGTGTCTTGGGGTGTTTTGCCTTGGGTTTATCCTGTTTGGAACTCTCCGGGTTTCTTGGACTTGGGTAATTATTTCCTTCCCCATTTTAGGGAAGTTTTCAACTGTTATCTCCTCAAGTATTTTCTCATGGTCTTTCTTTTTATCTTCTTCTTCTGGGACTCCTATAATTCGAATTTTGGAGCATTTCATATTGTCCCAGAGGTCTCTGAGATTGTCCTCATTTCTTTTAATTCATTTTCCTTTTTTCCTCTGACTCGTTTATTTCTACCATTCTATCTTCTATTTCACTAATCCTATCTTCTGCCTCTGATATTCTACTATTTGTTGCCTCCAGAGTGTTTCTGATCTCATTTATTGAATTATGCATTATATATTGACTCTTTTTTATTTCTTCTAGGTCCTTGTTAAACCTTTCTCGCATCTTCTCATTCCTTGTCTCTAGGCTATTTATCTGTGATTCCATTTTGATTTCAAAATTTTGGATCATTTTCACTATCATTATTCGGAATTCTTTCTCAGGTAGATTCCCTATCTCTTCCTCTTGTGTTTGGTTTGATGGGCTTTTCTCCTGTTCTTTTACCTGCTGAGTATTCCTCTGTCTCTTCATCTTGGTTATATTGCTGCGTTTGGGGTGGCCTTTCAGTATTCTGGGAATTTGCGGAGTTCTCTTTATTATGGAGCTTTCTCACTGTGGGTGGGGTTGTATCAGTGGCTTGTCAAGCTTTCTTGGTTAGGGAAGCTTGTGTTGGAGTTCTGGTGGGTAGAGCTGGATTTCTTCTCTCTGGAGTGCAATGAAGTGTCCAGTAATGAGTTATGAGACGTCTATGGTTTTGGGGTAACTTGAGCTGCCTGTATATTGAAGCTCAGGGGTGTGTTCCTGTGTTGCTGCAGAATTTGCATGGTATGTCTTGCTCTGGAACTTGTTGGCCCTTGGGTGGTGCTTGGTTTCAGTGTAGGTATGGAGGCATTTGATGAGCTCCTATCAATTAATGTTCCCTGGATTCAGGAGTTCTCTGATGTTTTCAGGATTTGAACTTAAGCCTCCTGCTTCTGGTTTTCAGTTTTATTTTTACAGTAGCCTCAAGACTTCTCCATCTATACAGCACCAATGATAAAACATCTAGGTTAAAGATGAAAAGTTTCTCCACATTGAAGGACACCCAGAGAGGTTCACTGAGTTACATGGAGAAGAGAAGAGGGAGGGGGTAGTTAAAGGCGACTGGAATGAGATGAGGTGGGATCAAAGGAGGAGAGAGCAAGCTAGCCAGTAATCACTTCCTTATGTGCGCTCCTCAGTCTGGACCGCTCAGAGATGTTCTTGGAGTTATACAGGGAAGAGGAGAGGGAGGAAGTAGACAGAGGTGACCAGGAGGATAAAAGAGGGAAATGAAAAGGAGAGAGACAGATCCAGCAAGTAACCAGTTCCCTAAGTGTTCTCCATCATCTGGAACACACAGAGATTCACAGAGTTGGGTAGAGAAGAGAAGGGGGAGGGAGGAGACAGAGACAACCTGGTGGAGAAAAAGGAGAGTGCAAAGGAAGAGAGAGTGGTCAAGCCAGTAATCTCGCTCTCAGGTAAACTTGGGTACTGAAGATTGGGTTTTTAAATGTACAAAATTGACAGCAAATACCAAAAAGCAAAGATTAAAAATCTAGGGTAGAGGTTGGATTTTCAAAAATACAATATTAAATAAAAGAAGAACAAGAAGAAAAAAAAAAGTCATGAGAATTATCAAACAACAACAACAACCACAAAAATATATATATACGGAATTTGCTTTAAAATTAGGGTCTTTTTTTTTTTGAAAAGTGATAGTAGGTTATAAAAATTAAAATTAAAGGAGTCAAAATAGAGGACTTAAAAATTTTAAAAAGTTAATTAAAAAAAGGAGAAGAAAGAGAAAAGAAGAAAAAACAATCAAACGTCAACAACAACAAAAAGAGAGAGAATGGTCGTAAATATAGTAAAGATATTTCTGGGAATTTCTCTGGTGTTGTGGTCAGTGTGGTGTCACTTCCAAGGCGGTTCCCTCTGATTAGCTTCTTCTGTTTGCTGGTCTCTTCAGTATCTGATTTCTGCCCTGACACAAGGAGGGCAGTGGTGAACACTTTTTTTTAGGCTCACTTGTTCAGTCGCGCTGTGGGGAGGGGGAGGATCCTGCAAACAAACAACAGTGGCGTGTGCTTGCAGTGTCTCAGCCACGCTGGGCATGCCCCTGCACACAGCGCACACTGCTCAGGCTCTATGTTGCTCCGCCGGGAACCGTCTGAGGCTGGCCCTGGGCTGCATGCCCCTCCCAGGTCTAAGCCACTCAGGTTCGGCTCTCAGGTAGCCCTTAGAGGTGCAGATTCGGTTGGGCCTGCGTTTTGTGCCCTTCCCAGGACTGAGTAGCTCAGGTGTTTGGCGAGCGCAGTCTCTGCGACTTATCGCCTTTCCCTGCTGCTCAGTTTTCTGGGTGTACCGCGGGCACCCCTTGTCAGGCAGATGGTGACTGTCCAGAACCCCAAGAAGTCTTAGTTAGCAAAGAAGTCTGCTTGCAGTTTGGTAGGTAAAGTCTCTCTGGGGCTCCAATTGCCCTCTTCCAGCCCTTTACAGCTCTGGCTGCCTGTCAGCGCAGGGGATGGTCTGCAGCCGGCTATTTTTGTTCTGTCCTTTGTTCTGTGCACGGTACTCCTGGTGTCTTATGTTAGAGCTTTTTGCGTGGTAGCTATCCCAGTCTGGCATGCTAGCCCAAGTTAGCCGCTCTGGTTACATTCAGGGCATTCCGGCCCAATTCTTAAAAAGCACTGCAGCCTGTGCCTCCCTGCCTAGCCCCCACTTGCTAGTGGTGGATGCAGGCATCTGTGCTGCTTCTCCACTGGGGGCGTTACCGTTGGGCTCATAATCTGTTGGTTTTAATTATTTATTTATTTTTATTCCCTGTTATGTTGCCCTCTGTGCTTCCAAGGCTCACCACAGACTCGGGAGTGAGAGTGTTTCCTGGTGTTTGGAAACTTCTCTCTTTTTAAGACTCCCTTCCTGGTGGGACTCCATTCCCAGGATGGAGCTCCCTCCCTACCTCCTTTGTCTCTTTTTAGTCTTTTATATTTTTCCTACCTGTTTTTGAAGACAATGATCTGCTTTGCTGGGTGCCTGATGTCCTCTGCCAGCATTCAGAAGTTGTTTTGTAGAATTTACCCAGTGTTGAAATGTTCTTTTGATGAATTTGTCGGGGAGAAAGTGGTCTCCCCATCCTATTCCTCCAGCATCTTCTGAATTCCCCGAGGTAGAAGTTTTAAACAGTGAAAATAATTAAACATGACTGATGTAATTTAAAGACAAATGGAAAAGCATCTCACATTTATGAATTGGAAGATAATGCTGTTAAAATATAGTAACATAATATAATGTCTCTACTACTGAAAATGATCTATAAGTTTATCACAATCCCTATGAAAGTCCCAATGACTTTTAAAAAACTTGGAAAAAAGAATCTTAAAATTCACATTGAATCACAAAGGACCCAAAATAGCTAAAACAATTTTGAGAAAGAGAATAAAGCCTCACATGTCTTGATTTCAAAATATATTACAAAGCTATGGTAATCAGTAAGTATGCTGCTGCTAAGTTACTTCAGTCGTGTCCAACTCTGTATGACCCCATAGATGGCAGCCCGCCAGGCTCCCCCATCCCTGGGATTCTCCAAGCAAGGACACTGGAGTGGGTTGACATTTCCTTCTCCAGTAAGTATAGTTCCAGTATAAAAATAGACATATAGACCAATGAAGAAGAACAGAGAGGACAGAAATAGCCCACATATATACGATCAAATCATCTTTTACAAGGATGGAAAAAACCACAAGATGGGGAAACAGCTTTCTCTTCAACAAATGGTGTTGGTAAAACTAGATATTCTAATACAGAACAAAATTTGCCTTTATCTTACACCATACACAAAACCAACTCAAAATTAAGTAAAGGTTTAAACATAAGATCTGAAATTATAAATCTCATAGAAGAAAATATGGAAGGAAAACTTCATAGCTTTGGTCTTCACAATGATTTCCTGAATTTGTAAACAAAACCACAGGCAACAAAAGCAAAAATCAACAAATGGCAGTATATCTCATTAAAAACCTTCCAGACAGTAAAGGAAACAGCATGAAAAGGCAACCTAAGGAATGTATGAAAATATTTGCAAACCATTTTCTAATAAGGAGTTAATATCCAAAATATATAAGGAACTCCTTCAAAGCTCAATAGCAAAATAAACTAAATAAACATTGGGCAGAGGTCTCAATAGATATTTCTTTTTTAAAAAAAAGACATACGAATGGCAAACATCAATAATCATCATGGAAACGCAAATCAAAATAATAATGGTCATTATCAAAAAAAATCAGAACGTTATAAATATTGATGAGGATGTGGAAAAATTGGAACACTTGTGTGCTGTTAATTGGAGTGTAAAATAGTATGTCGCTATAGAAAGCAGTATGAAATTTCCCTAAAGACATAAAAATATAACTACTATATGATCTAGCAGTCTGATTTCTTTGAGTATTTATTCAAAAGAATTGAAATCAAGATCTCTAAAAGATACACTCTCCCATGTTCATTATAGCATTATTCACAATAGCCAAGAGGTAGAAACAGCCTAAATTAGAAACAGCCTACACAGCCTAAAACATTTATTACTAGCCTACATGTTTATTGACAGAAAAATGGATAAAGAAACTATGGTTTCGCTATATATACAGTGCAATATTATTCAGTCATTAAAATAGGGAAATCCTATCTTTACAGCAGGAGAAAAACCTGTGATAACATGGTCGCACCTTAAGGACATTATACTAAGTGAAATAAACCAGTCACAGGAGGACGAATCTTGCATGATTTCACTTACATGAAGTATCTAAAGCATTCAAAATGATAGAGACAAAAAGTAGAGCAGTGGGAACAGTGGGGAGTTACTGATCAGTGGATACAGAGTTTCAGTCATGCAAATTAAAAGAGTTCCAGAGAGCTGAAGTACAATATTGTGTTACAAACACCATTCTTTACATTTAAATATTTGTTGAGTGTCCATCACAGGTTATATATTTTTATTACATTTGGAATAATACATTAAAATTTGAGAATGCATTGAGTTGTGCCAACTGTTAAATGTTTAATAACCTATCTTTTTTTGCTTTTAATTTAGTGTAAACCAAGGACTATCCATTCAACTGAACTTTGATTATTTTAATACATATTATGCAGATGTATTAAATATTTATGAAGGAATGGGTTCAAGCAAGATTTTAAGAGGTAAGTTAAAGCAAATATACAGTTCATTATCAAAATGAAAATATGTACAAAATTTATGGAGTAGATTGTGCTTTCACTTTGATTTTGAGCTGAATATGAATTTGTACTTTGTCTCTAAAAGGAAAAACTGATCTTCATTATAAAAATTAATAATTTAGTGCTCTGTGTAATCAATCTTCTTAGTAATAAAAGAGATACTGTTTCACATGATCCTCTTCATGTGGAATTTTACTCTATCCCGTGTTACTTCTCATTAAGCAAAATTCAAACAAACCCTAAAAATGACTATTTTTCTTCAACATTTGATTTTTTTTCTCTTTTTAATATGCACTCTGCTTCTCAGGCTCTTTCAGGACTATTACCAGTAAAATGGATAACACAGTGACTAGGTCAAGATGTAAGCTCTTTAAGTGGATGGTTTGGATGGTATTGTGCAACCATTTGTCATTGTGGACATAGACATCAGTGGGAGCTGAAAAAAGCACTAACAATATATGTGTGGCTACCCCACTTTATACCATCTGATCCCCAAATGCATAGACCTATTCATGGTAGCCAAAAAAATGGGAGTGAAAATAAAATAGGAATGAAGGAGGAAATAAAATAAGGATGAGTGTGGCAGTGAAATCCAGAGGATAACTAGTTTTCCTCACACTTTTGAGAAATAATCAAGTGCAGAGCTAAGATGAGTTTACAAGAGGTATCTCTCATTAAAGTTTAAATAATAGCTCCATATATTCATGAATGCCAAGTCATTTCAGTCGTGTCTGACTCTTTGCGATCCTATGGACTGTAGCCTGCCAGGCTTCTCTGTCCATGGAATTCTCCAGGCAAGAATGCTGGAGTGGGTTGCCATGCCCCCCTCCAGGAGATCTTCCTGACTCAGGGGTTGGATCTGTATTTCCTGCAGCTCCTGCACTGCAGGTGGATTCCTTACCGCTGAGCCACTGCTGAGCTGTATATATATATATATATATATATATATGTATAAAATTTTGGATTTTTAAATTGCAATTATGAGCAATGAAAAGTAGGTCTTATCTAACACATGCTTTGATTGACTTATTGATCTGAGAAATATTTGAGCATATGATAATAACATGTACTTTTTATTGGGTGCTTTCAATATGGCACTCAACATACTGAGTGCTCTATGTGGATATCTTATTTAACATTTTTAATAAATCTGCAAAATATGCATTACAAGAGAGGAAAGTGATGTCCAAGAAGTTAAATGACAACAAGTCCACAAAGGTAGTTAGTGTTGGAGATAGAAATCAGACCCAAATAGTCTTGACTTCAAACACAGTGTATTAATTCATTGTGCTTTAAAAGCTCCAAGTACAAATATAATAATGAGTATACATAAAACAGATGAACTCATGGTAAGTCACATTTGGACTTGAATAAATGGGCCAGTCATTTCATAATCTACTTATTTCTGTAGTTGATAAATCAAGTTCATTCCAATTATGTCAATATAAATATTTACATAGCTGGATAAATAACCCAGCTCATATAAATTTCTCCAAGGGCCAATGTGATGTTAATAATAAAATTTAGCATACTTTGATCACTTGAAATATTCAAAGTAGTGTAATCATTACCTTAACTCGAAAAAAAGCTCCTGTAAACCATATTATGTAGGTGTTGTTACAATCTTTATTTTACGGATGATAAAAACTAAATTCATAGAGGTTAACTGGCCAAAGTGGTAGGTGAAATTACCCTCATGCTCTCTTCTCTACAGCTACAATTTGCCTGAATGCTATTTTTACTTATTTTCACATGCTTAGATCATCAGAAATGTATAATAAAATCTTTGAGTCATTAGATTTAGTGATATGAATAATGCATAAATAATTATCATAAATATCCAATAAGAAAACTAAATATCCAAATAGAAAATAGAAAAAAAAAGAAAACTAATTTAAATTATAATAAATAGGTAGTTGTTTAGTTTTTAGGGTCTTTTTGAAATATGAAAATATTTCAAAGTTTCTTAAATTAAATATATTAGTTTAACTTGAAAAAATATGAGAAATGGCATTGTTATTAAAATTACATTTTAAATTTTAAAATAATACCTTGTTTGAAGATAGGTTAAACTATCTTACCTCTAGATTCTAGCACATGCCTGATATATTGTAAAAATTTTGTATTTTTTATTTAAATTCAAATCAATAGGTTTATATATTATGGTATATAGTAGTTAATCAATGGAGATCAATAATATTTATTACAGTTTTAAAGGTATTTTGTTTTTTAAATATGCTGATACTTTTATCTATTTTCTAAATATTTCAGTAAGTTTCTTTCTGTGAGAGATATGTACAAACTTACTTTTATTAAATTACAATTCAGAATAAAGATAATTAACTTTATAACATGGAAATAAACAGATATTTTAATTAAAGCAATGAAAATCAGATTATGTAAAGAAATATAAGAAAATACAAGTTTCCAGCACCATAAAATAGCTATTGCATACTTGATTAGGAATATGTCAGTATAAACAAATTTTAAAGGCATTTTGCAGTCATTTTAATATAAAGTCATGATGTAAAAGTTCTCTTGTGGAAGGTTTCAGAGGAAGATGGGCATTTCATAAAGACAGACGATATAGAGAGCAGTAGGAAGTATTTGGAAATACTTATTTCCAGGTAAGTATGAGAATCAGGGTAAATTAGAATAACAGAATAGTTCAAAAATGTTTTCTTTAAGTTGTAGTTATAAAGGAACAATATTAAATTCATTAGTGTTAATTATTATCAGTGCTGGGTATTGAAATGGTTTAGTTCAGTTAAGTCGTTCAGTCATGTCCGACTCTTTGCAACGCCGTGAACCGCAGCATGTCAGGCCTCCCTGTCCATCACCAACCCCTAGAATTTACTAAAACTCATGTCCATTGAGTTGGTGATGCCATCCAACTACCTCATCCTCAGTCTCCCCATTCTCCTCCCGCCTTAAATCTTTCCCAGCATCAGGGTCTTTTGCAATGAGTCAGTCATTTGCATCAGGTGGCCAAAGGATTGGAGTTTCAGCTTCAACAGAAGTCCTTCCAGTGAACACTCAGGACTGATCTCCTTTATGATGGACTGGTTGGATCTCCTTGCAGTCCTAGGGACTCTCAAGAGTCTTCTCCAACACCACAGTTCAAAAGCATCGATTCTTCGGTGCTCAGCTTTCTTCACAGTCCAATTCTCACATTCATACATGAACACTGTAAAAACCATAGGCTTGACTAGACGGACCTTTGTTGGCAAAGTAATGCCTCTGCTTTTTAATATGCTGTCTAGGTTGGTCATAACTTTCCATCCAAGGAGAAAGCATCTTTTAATTTCATGTTTGAAGTCACCATCTACAGTGATTTTGAGCCCCAGAAAATAAAAGTCTGTCACTGTTTCCACTGTTTCCAGTGTTTCCCCATTTTTGCCATGAAGTGATGCGACCAGATGCAATGATCTTCGTTTTTTGAGTGTTCAGGTTTAAGCCAACTTTTTCAGTCTCCTCTTCCACTTTCATCAAGAGGCTCTTTATTTCCTTTTCATTTTGTCATAAAGGCGGTGTCATCTGCATATCTGAGGTTTTTCATATTTCTCCCGGCAATCTTGACTCCAGCTTGTGCTTCATCCAGTCCAGGGTTTTTCATGAGGTACTCTGCATATAAGTTAAATAAGCAGGGTTACAATATATAGCCTTGAAGTACTCCTTTTCCTATTTGGAACCAGTCTGTTGTTCCATGTCCAGTTCTAACTGTTGCTTCCTGACTGCATATAGGTTTCTCAAGAGGGAGATCAGGTGGTCTGGTATTCCCATTTCATTCAGAATATTCCACATTTGCTATTATCCACACAAAGGCTTTGACATGGTCAATAAAGCAGAAATCGATGTTTTTGTTTTTGTTTTTGTTTTCTGCAACTCTCTTGTTTTTTCAATGATCCAGCGGATGTTGGCAATTTGATCTCTGGTTCTTCTGCCTTTTCTAAAACCAGCTTGAACATCTGGAAACTCATAGTTCACATATTGCTGAAGCCTGGGATAGAGAATTTTGAGCATTACTTTATTAGTATGTGAGATGAGTGCAATGGGGCAGTAGTTTGAGCATTCTTTGACATTGCCTTTTTGAAATGAAAACTGACCTTTTCCAGTCCTGTGGCCACTGCTGAGTTTTCCAAATTTGCTGGCATATTTAGTGCAGCACTTTCACAGCATCATCTTTTAGAATTTGAAATAGCTCAACTGGAATTCCATTACTTCCTCTAGCTTTGTTCATAGTGATACTTCCTAAGGCCCACTTGACTTTGCATTCCAGGATGTCTGGCTCTAGGTGAGGGATCATACCATCATGATCATCTGGGTTGTGAAGATTTTTTGTATAGTTCTTCTGTGTATTCTTGCCACCTCTTCTTAATATCTTCTGCTTCTGTTAGGTCCATACCATTTCTGTCCTTTATTGAGCCCATCTTTGCATGAAATATTCCCTTGGTATCTCTATTTTTCCTGAAGAGATCTCTAGTCTTTCCCATTCTATTGTTTTCCTCTATTTCTTTGAGCTGATCACTGAGGAAGGCTTTCTTATCTTTTCTTGCTATTCTTTTGAACTCTGCATTCAAATGGGCATATCTTTCCTTTTCTCCTTTGCTTTTCACTTCTCTTCTTTTCACAGCTATTTGTAAGACCTCTTCAGACAGCCATTTTGCTTTTTTGCATTTCTTTTTCTTGGGGATGATCTTGATCACTGTCTCCTGTACAATATCATGAACCTCCGTCCATATTTCATCAGGCAGTCTATCTATCAGATCTAGTCCCTTAAATCTATTTCCCACTTCCACTGTATAATCGTAAGGGATTTGGCTTAGGTCATACTTGAATGGTCTAGTGGTTTTCCCCACTTTCTTTAGTTTAAGTCTGAATTTGGTAATAAGGAGTTCATGATCTGAGCCACAGTCAGCTCCCGGTCTTGTTTTTGCTGACTGTATAGAGCTTCTACATTTTGGCTGCAAAGAATATAATCAATCTGATTTTGATGTTGGCCATCTTATGATGTCCATGTGTAGAGTCTTCTCTTGTTTCATGGAAGAGGGTGTTTTCTATGATCAGTGCATTCTCTTAGCAAAACTCTATTAACCTTTGCCCTGCTTCATTCTGTACTCAAGGCCAAATTTGCCTGTTACTCCAGGTGTTTCTTGACTTCCTACTTTTACATTCCAGTCCTCTATAATGAAAATTATAGAAGATAATAAATATTCAGTTAATATTTTATTCAAAAATACATATATATATTTATGGTTCTGCAAAGAAAGACATAAAAAAACAGCCTTTAGAGAATGCTGAAAGCAATTTCAAGTTTCCAGTCTCAGAAATTCATTTTTTCTGTGTGTGTACTTATTACTCTTTTCTTTATATCCTAAATGCTTAGCTGTTATTCCATTCCCAAAGGACTGTTAGACCAAAGGACTGTTATTATCATATTCTTAGTATTGGAAGTTATAGTTTAAGACTATGTTTTTAAAACTGAATCATACAAAAATGGAAATAGTATAGCTGAAGATATGTAATAAACATAATGGATCTTCTTGAGGTTCCTCTTGAATTGTCAACTTGTCTTATGACAAAAATAACCAGAGTGTGGTGTGTGTGTATTAGTCATTCAATCATATCCACCTCTTTGCGATCCCATGGACATTAGCCTGCCAGGCTACTCTGTCCATTGGATTTCCGAGGCATGAATATAGGAGTGGGCTGCCACTTCCTTCTCAGGGTATCTTCCTGACCCAGGGATCAAACCCACGTCTACTGCATTGGTAGGCAGATTCTTTACTACTGAGGCATGAGGAAGTCCCTATTGAACCAGTAGCCACAGTCAGATTCTACCAGAAGTCATTTTCCCAAAAACTTTATTGCTATAGAAAAGAAAGCAAGAAACATAGGCAGATAGCTTTGAAGCAAAATTTCTTAAATATTCACATCCTTTAAACAACTAGACATTTATGGACTACAAAAAGTTTCAGTGTGGAAACCATTGGATTGTGTGTGTGTGTTAGCTGCTCAATCATGTCTAGCTCTTTGCGACCCCATCAACTGTAGATCAGCATGCTCCTCTGCCCATGGAATTCTCCAGGCAAGAATACTGGAGTGACATGTATACCTGTGGTGGATTCATGTTGATGTATGGCAAAACTAATACAATATTGTAAAGTAATTAACCTCCAATTAAAATAAATAAATTTATATTACAAAAAGAGCAAATAGAAAAAAAAATTAATAGATATTTAAAGGTTCCTTTCTGGCTAGTTGAAGATGTGGGACAAACTTTTGTTTGTGTGTATGTGGGACAAATCTGTGTATGTGAGACAAACTTTTTAAAGTTAATTAAAGACAATTAACTTTAAAAACAACAAAAAAAGAATACTGGAGTGGGTTGCCATTCCCTTCTCCGGAAGATCTTCCCTACCATGGGATTGAACCCCAGTCTCCTGCATTGCAGGCAGATTAGTTACCATTTGAGCTACCAGAGAAGCCCAACCATTTAGACTACACAGTTACATATGCTAGTAGAAGGAATCCAAATAACCAATGGAATTCTTCAGGAGAGAATACTGAAAGAATGACATACAGCTTTATCGGGAAAAAGAGTAAAATATAAGTGAAAGCTTATCCATGGCTTTCTTTCCATTAGATGTTACTGAAACTGTCATGCATGTATCACATTTTTCACTGATTTCTACACAATAAGCACAGAATTTTTAAGTAGTTTTGAATGTATTTTTCTTTGGAAGTCAGTAAGTAACAGTGATGCTTTGTCTTCAACTTGCAAACATAGTAACTTTCATAAACTTGAATCTGATACCCAGTTCAAACTGTCACACTAAAATTTAAGCTACTATTTCCTACCCTATTTTATTATTCCTACTAAGAAACTTTTTAGATGTTTTTTCCCCCTGCTGCTCACCCATGAAATTTAAATATTTCAGATATTGTCTATACCTGTACTGTATGAATATCTAAGAATTTTTCTTCTGCTTCTGATAAAAATTTTACCATTTATAGTTTTTTAGCAATTATAAAAACTAAGAATTTTTCTTCTGCCCCTGAAAAATTTTACTATTTATAATTTTTACCATCTAAGAGGCAATATTACCCCTTTTGAGAGCGTATGTGCTAAAAGCAAATTTTTATAAAAAGAAAATACTATATAACAATACTTTTTAAAAAAATCACATAAGTACTTATTTCTCAAGCACTATATAAATTCGTGAGAATCAAAGATTTTGAAAGATAATACCTTTTGTAGCTAGAATTAAGATAGAAAAGTGACTAGATCAATATCGGCTTCCCTGGTGCCTCAGATAGTAAAGAATCTGCCTTCAATGTGGTAGACCTGGATTCGATCCCTGAGTTGGGAAGATCCCCTAGGGGAGGGCATGGAGACCCCCTCCAGTATTCTTGCCTGTAGAATGCCATGGACAGAGAAGCATGGCAACAGTCCATGGGGTTGCAAAGAGTTGGACACGACTGACTGGCTAAGCACAGCACACAAGATCAATATAGAATTCTGTAGGAAAAATACTTAAGTTGCCTGGGATTTTTGTGAGGTCCTGCTATGTTGCTTCAGTCGTGTCCGACTCTGTGCGACCCCATAGACGGTAGCCCACCAGGCTCTGCTGTCACTGGGACTCTCCAGGCAAGAACACTGGAGTGGGTTGCCATTTCCTTCTCCAATGCATGAAAGTGAAAAGTGAAAGTGAAGTCACTCAGTCATGTCCAACTCTTAGCGACCCCATGGGCTGCAGCCTACTAGGCTCCTCTGTCCATGGGATTCTCCAGGCAAGAGTACTGGAGTGGGGTGCCATTTGAGGTCCTACAGTTATATAAATAAAGAGAGAAACAGATACCCTCATTTCTATTATTTTGATGAAGTTTCAGTTCAGTTCAGTTCAGCTGCTCAGTCGTGTTCGACTGCGACCCAATGAATCACAGCACACCAGGCCTCCCTGTCCATCACCATCTCCCAGAGTTCATTCAAACTCAAGTCCATCGCGTCAGTGATGCCATCCAGCCATCTCATCCTCTGTCGTCCCCTTCTCCTCCTGCCTGCAATCCCTCCCAGCATCAGAGTCTTTTCCAATGAGTCAACTCTTCACATGAGGTATCCAAAGTATTGGAGTTTCAGCCTTAGCATCATTCCTTCCAAAGAAATCCCAGGACTGATCTCCTTTAGGATAGACTGGTTGGATCTCCTTACAGTCCAAGGGACTCTCAAGAGTATTCTCCAACACCACAGTTCAAAAGCATCAATTAGCCCCTATTAGTATAGCATGGGAAATACTGATAGTATTAAAGTCATTTTTTGTTTCATAACTTTTTAACATATACTTCTAATTTGAAATATTATTATAATAGAACAAGGGACATTTTATTTCAAATAAATTAATTTTAGGACTAATGCTTTCAGTTATCCTTAGGATCAGATAAAAAATTGATAGATCAATAGAATGATGAATGGATAGATGAATGATGAACACATCAATAGATAAGTAAATAGATACATATGTACATATAACATTCTTTTTTTTTTTTGTAGCTTCTCTCTGGTCAAATAATCCTGGCATAATTAGGATTTTTTCCAATCAAGTTACTGCCACTTTTCTTATACAATCTGACGAAAGTGATTATATTGGTTTCAGAGTAACATACACTACATTTAACAGCAAAGAGCTTAATAGTAAGTACTGTTTATTCCTTAGCCTTTGAATCTTCAAGTGCTTTAATGCTATAATGGAATTTTAAAAGCAACAGAACCTAATATTTTAGAAAAGGATTATTATCTGTTTCATTGTGCAAGTTCTTCAATGAGTATCTCTTATGAACACCTTTCTCCACTTGATACTTGGAAAGAAATGAGAATTTAGAAAATCACTCACGTCCTTCAAAACAATGAAATAACCAATTTGAAAAAATATATAATTCAATAGAAAAATTAAACTTTTATACTGCAAATATTCAAAGATTTAAAATTAGCATAAAACTAATTCTGAGAATGTTCCACATCAATTCAATTTTGACCAGATTATTAAATTTAGTAAATAGATAGGGGGAGAAAAAATGGGGACAAAGTTTATGCAGGTAAGTCAACAGAGGTAAGCTATAAAATTTAAAGAACAATAAGAGCAAAAGGCTTGTCTTGGCTAAAGCCGTAATGGGGCATAAGAAACATTAACACTGTTGGCAACAAAAGCTGTTTTTTTTTTTTTTTTAACTAAATCAAATTAAACAGCCAGCATTAATTTTAAAAAATAATTCTGTGCATGCCACTTGATTATAAACGGTATGAGTATATATTTTTTCAATTCAATCTATTATACTTAGTCATATCATTGACTCAATTTTAAGCAAATTTTTAATTTACAGATTATGAGAAAATCAACTGTAATTTTGAAGATGGCTTCTGTTTCTGGATCCAGGATCTAAATGATGACAACGAGTGGGAAAGGACTCAGGGAAGCACCTTTCCTCCATCTACTGGACCAACTTTTGACCACACTTTTGGCAATGAGTCAGGTATAATTCATATTTAATTCAGAAACCAAGAAGAAAGTGCAGTGTCTTGTTCCACAGTTCAAATTGAGCAGTATTAAATGCAAATTTAAATGCAAATTGAACAGTATTAAATGCAGATTTTTTTTTTGATCATGAACTAATAGAATGAGTTTAACTGAAAATGGTATCAGTTAGGCAAGTAAAAGTATTTCAAGAAATGTGTTTTTTACCTTGTATATTCACGAAATGTTGAAAAGAACACAGAGGCCATTAGAGACAAAGAGGCGGGTTGTCACCCTAGATTTGCCACTTTATTATTAACTAAGTGGACTTGTGCGAGGTAATTAACTTTTCTGAACTTTGGTCTACTATGTCTTAATTTCACTTTCTCATTGTTCACTGCTAGTGTAGAGAAATCCAGTTGATTTTGGATATTGACCTTGTGCCTTGCAGCTTTGCTGAAATTAGTTTTTTAAGACTTTTCAATAGATCAATATCATACCATCTTGAAATACAGATAACGAGGCAGGTTTACTTCTGATAAGCCTTCTTAGACTGTTCAGGCTGCTATAACTGAATTTTAGAGATTGATTTCTTAAACAATCAATATTTTTCACAATCTGAAGACAGGAAGTCCGAGGTCAGGGTGCCAGCATGGTGTGGTTCTGATGAGAGCCCTCCTTTTGGTTCACAGACACCAGCCTTCTTAGTATATCCTCATGTAGCAGAGAGAGAGAACATAGAGAGAGATCTCTCCTGTCTCTTCTTACAAGGTCACTTATTCCATCATGAGTGCTCATCTTCATGAAGTGGTTACCCTCCAAAGGACCCATCTCTACTCTCATCACATTTGGGCTTACGGTTTCAGCATATTGGGGGCAGAAGGGAGACCACCATTCAGACCATAAGAGAAAAACTATGGAAGATCTGATTCTAAAGCATGGTCCTAGAGGATAAGATGGTTGGATGGCATCAGCAACTCAATGGACATGAGTTTGGGTAAACTCCGGGAGTTGGTGATGGACAGGGAGACCTGGCCTGCCGCAGTCCATGGGGTAGCAAAGAGTAGGACACTACTGAGCGACTGAACTGAACTGAACTGAAGGGAAAGGTGATGTTTTGTAAATATATTTGTCACATAAGTGAGACATTAGAACTGGATTTCAGGTGGAAACATTAACATTAAGATAATAAAATTTGACTGAGAAACCCAGAAATTATTGGGGATTATTAAGGAATAAGGAACTTCTAGTGAAAAGGCCAACTACATATACCTTGGATGCATGTATTCATAATATTTGTTATTGTTGTTCAGTCGCTAAGTTGTGTCTGACTCCTTTCGACCCCATGGTCTGCAGCACACCAGCCTTCCCTGTCCTTCACTGTCTCCCAGAGTTTGCTGAGATTCATGTCCATTGAGTTGCTCTCTAACCATCTCATCCTCTGTCACCCCTTTCTCCTTTTGCCTTTATTTTTTCCCAGCATCAGAGTCTTTTCCCAATGAGTCAGCTCTTCACATCAGGTGGCCAAAGTATCGGAACTTCAACTTCAGCATCAGTCTTTACAATGAATATTCAGGATTGATTTCCTTTAGGATTGACTGGTTTGATCTCCTTTCTGTCCAAGAGACTCTGAAGAGTCCTCCATCACCAAAATTTAAAAGCATCAGTTTTTTGGTGCTCAGCTTTCTTTATCGTCCAGCTCTCACAACCATACATGATGCAAAAAACCATAGCTTTGACTAGATGGACTTTTTCGGCGAAGTTATATCTCTACTTTTTAATATGCTGCCACGTTTTGTCATAGCTTTCCTTCCAAGGAGAAAATGTCTTTTAATTTCATGACTGTAATCACTGTCATCAACGATTTTGAAGCCCAAGACAATAAAATCTGTCACTGCTTCCACTTTTTTTCCTGCCATTTGCCATGAAGTGATGGAACTGGATGCCATGATCTTATTAATAGTTTTTTGAATGTTGAGCTTTAAAACAGCTTTTTCACTTTCCTCTTTAACCCTCATCAAGAAGTTTGTTAGTTCCTCTTCACTTTTTGCCATTAGAATGATATTTTCTGCCTACCTGAGGTTATTAATATTTCTCCCAAGAGTCTGATTTCAACTTGTGATTCATCCAGCCCATCATTTCAGTGATTTACTCTGCATATATGTTAAATAAGCAAGGTGACAATATACAGCCTTGTCATACTCCTTTCCCAATTTTGAACCAATCTGTTCCATGTCCTGTCTGTTGCTTCTGGACCTGCATACAGGTTTCTCAGGAGATAGGTAGGTGGTCTGGTATTCCCATTGCTTTAAGAATGTTCCAGTTTGTTGTGATCCATGCAGTCAAAGGCTTTAGCATTATCAATGAAGCAGAAGTAGATCTAACTACAAATCCAGATGTAATATGGATCTTACAAAGTAAAGTGAAAGTTGCTCAGTCATGTCCAAATCTTTGCAACCCCATGGAGTCCATGGAATTCTCCAGGCCAGAATACTGGATTGGGTACCCTTTCCCTTCTCCAGGGGATCCTCCCAACCCAAGGATAGAACCCAGGTCTCCGCTTTGCAGGTGGATTCTTTACCAGCTGAGCCTCCAGGGAAGCTCAAGAATACGGGAGTGGGTAGCCTATCCCTTCTCCAGCAGATCTTCCAGACCTAGGAGTCAAACTGGAGTCTCCTGCATTGCAGGTAGATTCAATTCAAAAAAGCAATGCAGGTGCATTGCTTTTGATCTTACCAGCTGAGCTACCAGGGAAGCCTTTTAAAAATCAAAGAAAATTACAAAGAGGACAGAATAGAAATTCATGCTCTTAGATGATTTTCTTAGACAAAATCAATCCTATAATATGTTTTACTATTGAGATTTCAATTCAATTCAAAAAACACATATTCAATGCTTCTTTTAACTAAACATGGTTCTAGGTATTGAGGACATGGATCACACATCATAATTTCTACAAAGCCTTTCTGGAACTTTCAAGTTAAAATTCCTTTCCATTAAGCTTTAAAGCACCTCTTTTATTTTTCCTATCACATGACCTTATATCTGCTTACTTGTCTGTTTCTTTTCATCACAATGTTCTCTTCAGGAACAAGAACCTTGTCTTTTTCATCTTTGAGATGCTAGTGCATTTTCAATGCCAGAGTATAACATGTAAAATTATTTTTAATTAATGAGTGAATGTCTACACTTGTGACTCAATAAGTCATTTTTTAATAAGTGATTGACTATATGAAATTGCTTATAACATAAAAATAGCCTGAGCACATGTGCATTGTAATTTAATATTCCCTGGTGACTCAGACTGTCAACAATCGACCTGCAATGCAGAAGACCTGGGTTCGATCCCTGGGTTGGGAAGATTCCCTGGAAGAGGGCATGGCAACACACTCCAGTATTCTTGCCTGGAGGATCCCCATGACAGAGGAGCCTGGCAGGCTACAATCCATGGGGTCGCAAAGAGTCAGACATGACTGAGCAACTAAGTATAGCAGCACATATTACATAGATCAATATCCATGTTTTAATAACCTGAAAATTAACTAGCTGATCTAATGTCAATTGCAAATTACACCTAGTAAGAGCACACCTTTTTTATAGTAGAAATGTATCTGAATAATCCTAGTTCCTTAGAAATGCAGCCCAGGATAACAAAATACAGTTCACACAAATTACAGTTCATGAAGTATTTCTTAACAAGAATGTGACTGCTTTTGATCTATTTCTCTAAGAAATCATTGAAACTCCCACTCCATGTATTCATTCACTCCTTTATTTAAGAAGTATTTTTTTGAGTCCAGGCCCTATTCAAGACCTCTGGATGTATCTGTGAATAAAAGAAACCAGATTTTCTTCTCTTACAGAACACATTTTATAGCAAAGAAAAACAGAAAATAAGCACTATGCATCACAAATCGTTACATTTTGGGCATCTGTTTAATGTTAATGAGTACTTAGGGGAAAATACAGAGCTTGGTAAGGCCAATGGGGAGGGCAGATGTTGAGGTGTTTCTGCAAATTAAAATACAGTCATTAGTTTAAGTCTCATTGAAACAATAAGTGACATTTGAATCAAAACTTTACGGGACATACAGATTACTCCAAGCATAGGAAACATGCAGAGTAAAGGCTCTAAAAGACGCATGCCTGACCTGCATGAAGGAAAGCCAGGAAACCAGCATTGCTGAAACAGAATCAATAGGGCCAATAGGGTTCAGATAATAATGAATCTTCCGTGGCTCTGCCCTTTTCCCCAGTGAAGTGAGGAGCCACTGACGTTTAAGTGTAGGAATGAGAAGATTCACTTCAATTGGTAGAATAGTTTATGGAAGGGCAAGAGAGTTGTCAAGGAAACCAGTGAAAAGTTATCACTTAATCCAGAAAAGAGGCCATGGGACTCACATGTGGTGATATTAGGTCAGATTCTGGATATAATCTAAAAGTAATGTTAATAGGATCCTGCTAAATTAGTTACCAGTGTGACCCTATGGATAAAAAAAAATACATATACGCTCTGCATAGATGGCCAATCTCATTAGACTTACATGCTTAAAACTAAATATTATGACATGCATCATCTTATGAATAATTATTCTCCTTTGAATCAGTGATTTCCTACAGCCTGGTCCTCTAGGGATAAATTAGTAATCTGCACAGTTGAAGATTAACCCCCAGGTCATAATCACCCCCAACTCTCTAGAGAATCCTGCCCTAAAACAGTCAAATAATTTGACCACTTTTTTCCTTAGCTATAATAAAAAAAAAATTCTCTCTCACACTTGAAGTAGTTAGAGGGAAGTACAGAAAGCACCTATATCTATTGACTCTGACAGATAGCTTTTATGTAGTTGAAATCTTTGATGTTCAAATTATCATTTTCTCCTTTTATGTCATCATAATAAGAGAGAAAATCATTCCACTGGTATTTGAAGACTATAAGTACATTAGAGGAGAAAAATGATTTCAGCTTGCCAACAGATTAAATCACAAAAGAAATAAGATGAAACTGACCAAAGTGAGACAGGTTGAATGTCAGGTGGAGGTTTTAAATAGTTGGGTTGGAAATGCAGTCTCAAGAGAAGGTTGTGAAGCAGGAGTTATTTAAAATGAGATGAGTCAGAGCAGTTGAGAGCCCGCCAGAGGCAGCAGTGTAATGAGAATGGATGAGAGGCCTTAATAGGTCCTTCCCAAGTCTCATACCAGTGATTTCATAATCTAGCAGTCATTCCCCTCCAAGGGGTATTTTTCTTCCAGCTTGCTTTTTATGTGTCAGACATCCTGCCTCTGAGATGGAAGGGAATTAAGTCTTTCCTGCTGTTCCTCTTATCCATGCAGGATTTTTTTTTTTTTGTTCTTTACTTTCACTTTAAATGACAGGTAGGCCTAAATGAAACAGATAAACTTTGAATTAACACTGCTTTAGGGAAGAACAGCTAAACCCTTTAACTCTAAGTCTTTCTGAAGAAGTTTATCCTGGTGGAGCACCTGCTTTGAAATCTTTGTCAATGCTCCGTTTCTCTGTTCTTCTTAGAAACAAAAGCAACTGGTGGAGACATTGGTGGTGATACAGGGCAGCAGCCTGGGGTGCTCAGCAGAGACCCATTTGTCCAGAACATTCAGGGATACGAGATGAGTAACATAAAAATTTCAGAAATGGAGGAGTCACAAAACAGCTAGAAGAGATGAAGAAAGTATTTTTTGTTGGCCTTTCTCAATGAAATCATAATCATTCCAACACTTGGGGGCTAGCTAGCACTGTATAGTAGTAAGGATCCTTAAAATAGAGACCCTGAAGTCATAGCTAGGTTTACATTTGAGCTCTGCATTTACATCTACTCTGTTAGATGACTCGTCATCATTAATCATCTCATCATCTATCTCAGTTTCCTCATTGGGAAAGTGGGTTGATGATAATAGAACCTGGCTTTGGAGGAATATTATGAACATTAACTTAATATGTTTTTAAAAATCTTAGGAAAATGCCTGACATGAAGAATGCTTTACACATATTAGGTATCATAACTATTTTCTTTGCCTACCACAGAAACATTCAACAGAAACAAATTGGCTGCAATACTATTCTAAATATTATATCAGAGAGGAAAATAGTTATAGATTCAATTTTCAAAAGTATGTTAAGTCTTTGGGATATCTGCATTTTATTTAGCCTATAAACCTATTCTAAAATAAGAGTAATTTCAGTGTTTCAAAGTAAAATTGTTCTTATGTCCTTATCTTTCCTGTGATGTTGAATTTCAGAAAATAATGTTGCTCTTTAATATTGAGAGAATCTGGCTGAATTTGCACCATTCTCAATCTAAAACTTTTGATATTTATCTACCAGATTTGTGTCCAACTCTTTGCAACCCCATGGACTGTTGCCTATCAGGCTCCTCTGTCCATGGGATTTTCCAGGCAGTAGTACTGGAGTGGATTGCTATTTCTTTCTCCAGGATCTTCCCAACCCAGGGATTGAACCCGGGTCTCCCGGATCAAAGACAGACACTTTACCATCTGAGCCATCAGGGAAGCTTCAGTTAATTTTATATCCACCCACAAACTCACAAAGTGATTCTTAGAATAGCGTTTTCTTTCTGAGATGGCCCTCCAGTTTTCCAGAAAGTTCTACCCTCTCTGCAATTTCTGCTGTCTCTACATCAACATCCAACACTACTCCTCTTTGAAAGGGAAGTAGTACTACAACTTTTTTGGAGACTGGAGTGTTTGAGGGGCAGAGGTTAGATTCAGTTCATGAAGAAACAAGCAGAATAAAAGGATAGATGGACGTTGTAAGAGAAACCAAATGGCTCACAAAAACTCACTGAATGCTTAACTTACAAATTTTGAAGCTGACTCTGAGGTTAATTCCAAGAATTCTCAAAGATATTATAAAAGAATTATCATTTAACCTATAATTCCCCATAGGGTGTGGAAAATACCTATTTAATTATTTCAATTGTGTAGTAGTTTAATAAATTTAAAAATAAAAAGCCAAATTAATGTAGCATGAATATATTAAATAATATTTAGCTAATCCACACAGAGAATTAAGAAAATGTACCAAATGTCTTTCTTTTATCCAAACTTCTAACAAGTTTTTAACATCACATATGAATATAAATTTAATACACGGTGGAATACTCTAAGTGACATCAGAAGTACAAGTGTAACTAAGAATTCAAGAGTCACATCTAGTTGGGAAGACCAATAAGGATTTTCTGAAGATGTTAATTTGACTTAAATGACCTCAAAAATTAGTGACAGGTACAATTGTAAGGGGAACTCCAGTAGAAGAAATTGAACTTTCCCTTTGAATTTGTATTTAAGTACTTGCCTTCAGTGAGTTAGTCCATCAGCATATCTAAATATCTTCATGGTCCTATTGTCTCTAAAGGAGTGAATACTCAAAACATCTAATAAATTGGAACTAAAGTGGTATTTGCTCAAAGTAATAAGATGAAACAGTCATGTGAACTCTTAGTAACTTAGATTTTATTATATCCTTAAGGATGTTCCAGTTCAAGGCTATTGGGAAGCCCAAAGTTGAGAAGTGACTTTCTTAAATAATTGATTATGGAAGTTGCCTTCTGGCTTGTAGTATAGCTCCTTTCCATTCTATCTAAACATGTTTCTTGATATTTTCATGTTAAAGTTGTGCTTTCCTGTTTATAAATTATATAGAAGGAAAGCACAACTATCATTTCACACCAAAATAATTGCTAATATTTAAGTGAAGCAAATATTTCTGTTGTTTTTTACAGGATTTTACATTTCCACCCCAACTGGACCAGGAGGAAGACGAGAAAGAGTAGGACTTTTAACTCTCCCTTTAGATCCCACTCCCGAACAAGCCTGCCTTAGTTTCTGGTATGTTGTAGACACATGTTAAGTAATATCTTATTTAATGAGGGATGTTGCTTTTCTTACATTGCCAAGCTCAAATTTTACAAAGATGTTGCTCCAAGTTTTAACGCACTAGTCATTACTTTTCCCATTCATAAAGCAGCAAATACTGAAAACTTTCTTTTCTCTAGCAGCTCCCTCACCCAAGAGAAAAGAGGTATTTGAGTGAAGGATTTAGAAGAACCCTAATATATCTACATATATGTGAATATATCTACATATATGTGAATATATCTACATATATGTGAATATATATATATTTCTCCTAATGTTGTAGGAATTGATTAATTTTTGCTTGTTTCCAAACTAGGTATTATATGTATGGTGAAAATGTTTACAAACTAAGCATTAATATCAGCAGTGACCAAAACACAGAGAAGACAATTTTCCAAAAAGAAGGAAATTATGGACAAAATTGGAACTATGGACAAGTAACATTAAATGAAACAGTGGAATTTAAGGTGGGCAAAACACTTTATAACCATGTATTTGTATTATAAAATGGTGATACAATTATTGTTTATGGTGATATGTGAAAAGCAACTTACTTTCTGGCTATAGCTAAGTCATTTTCTCTTCTTTCCTTATCTTCCTCTTTTTTTAATATTTGAGTTCCTCTATTTTCAATTATTCACTGACATTAAAAACCACTTACTGGGAACAATTTACTACATGGAAGTACTACTTATAATGAGCCATAAAATTCATAGAGAACTTGAAGGATATTTCAGCTTTCTTCAGCAACTTTCTAGCACAAGCCAACCATGTCTTCCTATCCCACTGCCTAACTCGGTTTTCCAACTTTTCAAAAACACCACCTAAATGACCCATACACTTTTCTAGGGAATCACCTTTTCCTGTTAGGACATCCACACCCACCAGTATCCACACACGCTGCCCCATTCTGACTTAATCGCTACATATTTCCTCTAGAGACAAGTTCTATGAGCTGTATCATTGGGAAGTTTCTGATCATTTATTTCACTTTAGGGTGAATTAATTTTTCACATAATAGCTTAATGTGTTCTCTTCCCAAGGGTGTTTGCAATTAAAATATAGGATCATATAAGCTAATAGCTTGACCAAATTAACAATGTTTTAATTGGGCAATTTCAGATACAAGAGTATAACTTTCAGAAGATGTATGTTTGGACAGACATTGTCATCAGTGAAGATTCAGTGCTTTCCTGTGACTTGATATAAAGCAGGCGATAATCAATGACTCTCATTTGTATTCCTCCCAGCTTTCTTTTTTGTTGTTGTTTTCCTATCCTTTTTCCTTATCCTCTTTCTTCTGATTCTATAATTCTGTAAAGTTTTCTTTTCCACCTTAATTTTCTGACAATTCAAGGAAGAGTAAAGTAAAATGGAACATGAAGGAACAAAAAGATGGCAAAAACAGGAAGACAGGTATTGCAGTAACTAAATCTTGGGCAACTCATGGAGAGTCTTAAAAGTCACAAAACTGCATCCACTTTTTCATCAGGCAGAGTAAGAGGACTGAGTTCCATAAATATTTACACTTTGGCTTTGCCACTTCAGTTACACAATCTTGAAAAAGTTACTTTAGTCTCTTTGACATTCAACTTGTGTGTATCTGAAAGGCAAAGATACCGTGAAGTAGGTAGAATGAATGAACAAACCAGTGAATAGATGACTGTAAATTCAATTTAATTAGTGTCAGAAAAAGTAAATAAGATAATGCATACAATGCGCCTTGCATAGCAGTTAGCACATCAGGTATTCAGTTTATGTCTTTCCTTACCCAGACAGGAGAGGATCCAACAAAGTCCAGTCAAAAATACCCACTGTTCTTAAGAACCTAATGTGTTTCATCTGAACACCGGGCCTTCCCCCAGGTCTGGGTCTATGTCCTCTGGTCATCACCTTTGTAATATATCTCACACAAACTTCCCAGGTCAATTACGACCAGTACCAGCAGGCCTTCCCCACTCCAGGGGATCTTCCCAGCCCAGGAATCTAACTCTCTTGTGTCTCCTGCACTGGCAGATTCTTTACCACTAGAGCCACTATCTGGCTCTGAAGAACTATATCATATTCATATTTTCTCTTGTTTTCTTCTTCTTTCTTTTAAATTACCTAATCAATGTGTCTTCTCTTCAGGGCTGTATGCTCTAAGGGTTTCTAGGATAGCTCAGTTGGTAAAGAATCCACCTGCAATGCAGGAGACCCTGGTTCAATTCCTGGGTTGGAAATATCCCCTGAAGAAGAGAAAGGCTATCCACTCCGGTATTCTGGCCTGGAAAAATTCATGGACTGTATAGTCCAAGAGATTGCAAAGAGTTGGACATGACAGAGTGACTTTTACTCTCTTCAGGGTTATATGCTCTAGGAAGGCAGACAGCTGCCTGGATTTTTAATAATGTTGTGGAAGGAACCTAGAATAAGGTTGCTGTCCCTGCAAGACGACGTGTATATGTGACAGAGTACAGTGGAGCATGACAATATCATGAAAGAAAGAGCTAGAGACAGAGAAATTGTGAAGATGTTGCCTAACACAGAAAGAAGACACTAGCAAAAATTTAGACCACCGTGAACGCATAGTTAGGGAGCTGGGCTCAGCCGAAGGACCTTGAAAAGCAATATTTCACTGTGTGATAACTTGTCCACATTTACTTGGACATGACAGTATTGATTCTCCAGAGAATACTGGGCTACAAGAAGAATCAATCAGAAAAGATTAAAGTGGAATCATTTTATGTACCTCTCTAAATTACAGGTTGCTTTCTATGGGTTTAAAAACCAGTTCCTGAGTGATATAGCATTGGATGACATTAGCCTAACATATGGGATTTGCAATGTGAGTGTCTATCCAGAACCAACGTTAGTCCCAACTCTTCCTCCAGAACTTCCCAGTAAGTAACCTTAAAGTGTGTTTTCCCTAATTAGGTTATTAGTATTTCCAGGTAGATCTCTCTCTGACTTCTTTTTTATTATCTTGTCATAGTGCTGTCTTTTCACTGAAAATCAGAAACTTTAAGATATAAGTAAAATGGAAACTAGTAAAATATTACACACTAAATATAGATCACTAATGAAATAATACTGTACATCCTGTTATGCTTATGTTTATGATAGTTTTAGTACATTTTCATTTTTGAAAATAATTTAGGTGCTGATTGCCATTTTGTTTTCAATTTAATACAAACTAATGCTAGGTGTGGGGCTTCCCAAGTGGCCTTAGTGCTAAAAAAAAAAAAAAAAAAAAAATCTGCCACTGCAGGAGAAGTAAGAGACGTAGATTCAAGCCCTAGTCAGAAAGATCCCCTGGAGGAGGGCATGGCAACTCAACTCCAGTATTCTTGCCTGGAGAATCCCATAGACAGAGGAGCCTGGTGGGCAATAGTCCATAGGATCACACAGAGTCAGACATGACTGAAGTGACTTAGCATGCACACAATGCTAGGTGCATGTATGGATTATACATAAATTCTTCAATATTTGAAACAGTCATTCAAATTTTATAAATATTGCATACAAAGCACTTCATAAGAAAATGTAAGATATATCAATAACCACTATTACAAGGAAGAATAATCCATATAATATTAAATACAAAAAGCAACATATAACTATGTGCACCTAAAATTAATACATGAGAGACTTAAGTGGTAGAGTACTTTGGGGAAGAGAGTGTGAGCTGGAAAAAGCTTCAAGGAAACACTAAGATCAAGCAACAGAATGACATAAAAAAATTGAAACAAAAGAAGGAAAATACCAAGTGTGCCTGTATGTGTGCATGCTCAGTCATTGCTATACAATAATATTGCCCCCAAAATTGTCTTCTTGACACCAAACTCTGGATCTTAATCACCTTTGATTCACTGTTGTCTGGTTCTTAATATTGCATATATAGATCATCAATAAATACTGTTAGGTATAAACTAAAACCTCTCTCTCTCTCAGCTGTTTGTTCCTTTTGGTAACAAAAACATTTCTGCCAAACAAAATTTTAATACCAGAAATAAAGCTTGCAAATGATGGTGGGGCTAACGATAGAGAAAATATCAGTCTGAAACCAATAATTTGGGCTTCAAAACATTGTTTAAAAATAATTGTCTCACTTGATTTTGTGAAGGAGTCTCACATCCTTCTGGTCTATTATATAAAACTTTTTATATGCAAAAGTATTAAAATCATTAAAATAATTTCTGATTTGATAAATAATTGCTACGGATACCAAACATTACCAACATCTTGCTATTTTGATACTGCAATCATTTGAAAAATAGACTGTCTTCACAATCTTTTCTGTTAGCTGTTTCTCTATTCCTCAGTAAGTTGTCAGGAAGAAAACTTTTCTAGGTGAAAGTAACATAGTTTCATAGAATTGATATTTTAAAAGTAGCCAAATTTCATCACTATACAAAATAGAAAATTTGAGATAACTTTGAGATAACTTTTATCTGTAAAATCATACATATATAATTAAAACTTTAATTTTTTGTATTAAAACTTTATCTGCGTAATGCATAGTTCACTTAATCTATTCCAACATGAAAGAGAAAAATATAATACCTCAATGTCAAGGAAGCATGATATACCTGCATATTTTCACCATATTGAAATTATAACAGTAGAATAATTCATCTGATTTTAAAGTATAAACTTTAGAATTTGCCCAGAGTGTATCTGTTCCAGTTTCCAAATGGTTCACTTCAGGGCAATATTTAGCACAGCAAAAAATTTTAATTACCATCAAATGCATTCTGAACAATTTCATTCAAATGACATTTGCAATTGGTTCAGTGAAATTCTTATTTGAGCAGAGCTTTTCTGGTTCCAGATCCGCGGTTTGTTTAAGCAGAAACAAAAGGAAACCATGGCTGACTGCCTAATAGTCTTTTCTTTGGCTCTTAGAGAGCATTTAAATAAGAAAATATTGCCAGTCGAGTAACTGACTAGCTAAGGCCATTTTTCTCTGTTGTTTCTAGGGATTCAGGTTGTGCCCTGTTTAGGGAAATATAAGTTCAGTTTTCCAAACTGCAGGGATTTTTTTTTTCCTTTTCTTTTTATCACTTGCTGCTATATCAGCTCTATCATTTTTGCCCTGTGACATTGGCACAAGTAATTTAAATATGGGGACTATATTAAGAACACTTTAAAAAGTAAACATTCCATTACACAAATATAATGCCAACTTGCAACACAATCAGAATGATTCATCACAAGTCCTTACTAAATAGTATGCATGCGTGTGTGCTAAGTCACTTCGGTCCTGTCCCACTCTTTGTGCCCCTGTGACTGTAGCCTGCCAGGCTCCTCTGTCTAAGGATGCTCCTCTGTCTATGGGATTCTCCAGGCAAGAATACTAGAGTGGATTGCCATTTCCTTCTCCAGGGGATTTTCCCTGACCCAGGGATTGAACCTGCATCTCTTACAAACCCTGCCTTGGCAGGCGGGTTCTTTACCACCAGTGCCACCTGAGAAGCCCACTAAATACTGTAGATAATACAAAAAGAAATTCACATTTTAGCCCCTGGCTTATTTCTGAACTCTTAAAACTAATTAAAAAAAAGAAGAAGAAGAAGAAGCTAGTTTTAACTATTGTAAAACAGTTAAACAATTTTTGCTACAGTTTTGTTCTATTTGGACATTATTAAGCCATTTTCCATTTCCAAAAACAAAATAAAAGTTAATTTGGAAAGTTTCATGGGCTTGGTATTATACTTAGAGCTAAATAATCTTTGACTCTTGTTATTCATGTAAAATGAATTAGTACCTATTCAATTATTTTATAATTGATGGTCATGTAGATCTGCTTGCCTTTTATATCATTAGTATGATTCAATATTCAAACTCTTAGCAAATTCCAAATTAACTGCACTCATATGCTCCTATCAGTGTTTTTCACTATTCTATTGTTTTATTCTTTTACCTTCAAAACAGCCTACTTATTAGATCTATTATTGGCTAGATTGCTATTAATTATAAATAAAATGAAAATCACTGGGAATAAAAATTGACCTTTATTGCCACAAATATAATAAAAATTTTTATATTATGACTGGTCACTGTAACTTGTGAATGGAAATAAAAATTTTGACAAACCAAACTCCAAATTTTCTTTTTATATAGCAACCTAATCTTTTAAAATGTTGTCTGTAATATTGTAGGACTTATGTATTACTATGATTACAAGAAAATTCCTAATTTTAAAAATTAGCCCCTTTGAACATATTCAAATATTAATGTGAGTAGTATTTGTTAAACTGCACTTATTATTTCCCTCACATAAAAGTAACAATCAGAAACCTACCTTTATCACCGTTACTTCTTGCTTGAAATATCTTGACAGAAATAACTTTAATTTGAACCCTTTTATTGTAAGTGAAGGCCTGACTCTCCTTTCCACCATACAGTAAATGCCTCCACATTGACACATATCTCATTTATGTTAGAGGGTTAAGCATGGATTAAAAATGATGTGCCTCAAGGAAAATATCTATCCCTGACAACCACTTTGCAAAGTACTGCATATTATTTACATATTGCATGCAGTGAAGATCCCTACTGGCATAGGAAGAACTTAGTCAGAAAACAAATCTTTGAGAGAACAGCTCCAAAAAAAAGAAAAATGAGAAAGTTTAACAACCCTGAATAGTGTTCCCCATATCAAGAGGCTATTTGACTCTCATTCTCTGAGTGGAGATGGCTTATTAAATGACACAGCAGGACCTTGATCTCCAGAATTACATTTCATGAGTCTTTGGCTCCTCTATTGAGAAGCACATGCTACATCTCTGCTATAGCAACACTACCATTAAAATCAACGGTGTCATCATGTTTAGAATGGCTGAAAGTGCCTCTGCCAATTTCTTACATCCATTTATATACCAGAAGTAACTGATACTCATCTTATAAGGCCAATGAACAGAGATACTTACTAATCAGTTATATGATGTAAAATTACATTTGAAATATATTTCAAAAAGTACTTCTTCAGGATTTTATTATTTTTAAAAGACCTTTAAAGTATTGAATTTTCCAAGATTGCTATTCAGAAGAGAAATGCTAAGTCAACTGCCTGCCCTGACAGACTTAACAATACACTTAACAGCATTTTAGTTCTGATCGTGTATTTAAGTCCTATGTACTCATCTACATATAATATAACGTACTGTCAAGTGTTCAGAGAGGTGAACATGTAATGCATTCTCCAAAATTTTGACCATTTACTGTATTAGTATACAATTTAGAAATTTTCCTGTTCCTTGAAGAGAAAATGAGAATGATGTTTAAACAGCAGCATCCCTAGTCACCACACTGGGTATGGCTACACTTACAAAGTAGAAAGAGCTGGCTTCCTCCCTCCCCCACCATCCTTCTTCAATCTGCCGTGTTACTTTTGTCCTTGTAGTTACGTTCTCCCTTTCCATCAATTTCCTAGATGATTGAAGGAAGAACTTCAAGGCACTTAGAATTATAGAAAATTACAGGCACTGTATGTGGGGAAGAGTTGAGCGGTTGTAGTGGATCCCTTTTCAGGATCTTTGCAAGACAGCAAGTCACACAATCAAGGAGATGATTTGCCTCCAAGGGACAAATGCCTGGGAGCTCGAAGTTTCTTCAGCGTTTCTCAGTGGAGAAACTGCCCTAGTTCTGAATTACCACTTTCTTAAGAAATTGCCCTTGTTCTGAATTACCATTTTCTTTGGTTCCAATGTCTTCTTCAGCACCCTGTATACTCTGCTTTCTTCCTTCTATATCTGGTCATCATTGACTTTACTTTTTAGAGATCTCATCCAACTTCCCATCTGTCCTCCTTCTCCTTGTCACCTACCCATCAAGTGCCATTTACTGAGATGCAGTCTAAACCCTGCCTATGGTTTGGACCAGGTGGTTAAAATGATTCCATTTAATCAACCCAATAGGAGACAGTAACATACTGTGAGATGAGCTTGAGGTTCACTGAGTTGAAGCCTTGACACTAACTGAATGAGCAAAGCATTAGCAATTAATGGAATACCTCCAAAGTCTAGATTGCCCATTTAAAACTGAAATAGTCATAGTAATTACCTATTTCCCAGAGGTGCATTGAAAATCAGTACTGAATGTGCCAGGCATTTTTCACAAATTATTTCTGATTTTTACAACAACCTTGAAAATCTCTAATATATATCTAGTTTATATATGAGAAGACCCAGTCTCAAAAAGATGAGAAACTAACACAGAGAAACCGTTTTACTCCACCAGCTACAACACATCTTCCTTTTGCACACCGTGTTCTCTCTCCAGATGAGACAATGTGCATGGACCATGTGCAAGCAATGAGTTTTTAGAAAGATTTTATTATTCCTGCTGAACTCATCTGTTTCTGGATAAGCCAGTCCCAGGAGTTCATATAAGTTAGGCCAAGCCCTATCACCTAACAGAACAGGATATATTGGCAATGATACTAGTTAGAGCCACAGTAACTGTTTCTGTCCCACTGTGCATATCACAAAACCCAAATCAAAGAACATTATTACCTACAAGCTTGAAAAATGCACATAAATTGGAAGGATTCACATAAATAAGGCAGATGACATGTGGAAGAGGGATTAAACAAGAGTGTCTGATAGAAGGCACTGCTGTAGATGTAGAGACATTTAATTTTCCCTTCTCTAATCTGACGTATGTTATTGGGAGTAAATGTACCCTTATCAGGCTCCCCTGGTTGCTCAGCTTGTAAAGAATCTACCTGCAATGCAGGAGACTCTGATTGGATTCCTGGGTCAGGAAGATCTGCTGGAGTAGGGCTAGGCTGCCCACCCCAGTATTCTTCCTCTTCACTGGTAGCTCAGGCAGTAAAGAATCTGCCTGCAGTGTGGGAGACCTAGGTTCAATCCCTGGGTTGGGAGTATCCCCTGGAGGTGGTCACGGCAACCCACTCCAGTATTCCTGCCTGAAGAATCGCCATGAACAGAGGAGCCTGGCAGGCTACAGTTCATGGGGTTGCAAAGAGTCGGACATGACTGAGTGACTAAGTACACAGCCATATCATTATCATCTGCTTTAATAATAGGAAAATACATACTTATCTTGATTCTCTAGATTCTTTTCTTTAGGTTACTTTTATTCTTTTGATCTTAAATATAATATGATATTAAAAAGTAAGAACTGGTTTTACATTACTTTAGAATGGTCTAATAGGCAAGATAAATAAATATAAAGTAGGTTACACACTTCAAAAAGTTAGTTTACCTACTTGAACCATCATACTCGTAATTGGAAGATCGGTGCTGTTTTTTCTTATAAATTTGTGCTTAGTTCAGTCCCAACTTCACTCCTAGACAATCTACGGTAACTATTTAGAAAGTAGCAATTGTGTTTGTCTCCCTTTCTTGACCATCAAACGCCTCAATACAGTATACAAAATGGTGAAAAGTCTCTACTAAAGAAAAGTAGGAAAAAAAGAAGAAGAAACAAGAAATGATAGGATTAGTTATTTACTAGTCCTTCTCATAAGAGAGAGGCATATACTGTGTTTGTTCCATTACAAAGATTCATCTATTTTTTCTAAAGCAAGGAATTGATACTTTATTTCATGAAGACTACCTATAAAAGATGCTTGTCAAAATTGTTTCCTTGCCCAGATAATTTTGGAAAATGCAGAACACTATTATGCCTTCTTGGGGAATCACAAAGAGCATAAAAATATATAAGGGTTTGAGAAATTCTTCAGTAAAGAAACCTGTTAGCCTATATTTTCCCTTATACAAGCTCTAAAATGTATCTGCCAAAACCAGTATTCCAAGAAATAAAATTGGAAATTTGCTGGCATATAGTATTACAGCTCTGAAATAAATATTATGTTACTAATGATTTTTCATTGCTTTCCTTTTCAGCGGACTGTGGAGGGCCTCATGAACTGTGGGAGCCAAATACAACATTCACGTCTATAAACTTCCCAAACAACTACGCTAATCAGGCTTTCTGTGAGTCATTTCTTTTCCAGATCATGGAAAACAAATGTATATACCAAAGTTAGATTCTCCCCTTGACACAGCAAACTAGATTATAAATTTGCTATATCTGGATACAACTACTCCAGCTACGAAATCACTTAATATGGTGAGAAGAATAATGATTAATGACTAACATTTTTAGCATTTATTTTATGCCAGTCACAGCACTAGTGCTTAATATAACTTATTTTAGTCAGTTCTTACAATAATTCTTTAAAGCAGGTGATATTATGATAATTCTCCTATTTAAAAAAATAAGTAAAAGAGGTAGTAGCCTTATTCCAGATACCAGCCTCCTTGATTATGCATATATTGTTTATCTTGTGTATAACAAGGTTGAGTTACATAGTATAAGATCAGTGGAAAGTACATAAAGCAAAGAGCCAATTGTGACACCCACATTTTTTTCCCCAATGTTAAATGCTATTTATTTATACATATTTTAACAAGTGTAAAAGGTGAACAAAATTATTCTATTTGCTCAGATATTACCATTTCTGTTACTTTTACTTCTTTCTTGGCATTCCAGGGTCCCCTCTGCTATCATTTTTTTTTTACCCCTATGGACTTTCTTTAACATTTCTTTTAAAGCAGGTCCACTGGCAATGAATTCTCTTAATTTTCTTTCTTTTGAAAATGGTTTTATTCAATTTTCATTGTTGAAGGATACATTTGTTGATTAAACGATTCTGGGTTGATAGTTTTCTGTTTTGTTTTCAAAGCACTTTATAAATAGTGTTTCACTATTTCTGGCCTCCACAATTTCTTTTTTTTTTTTAATTTATTATACATTTTATTTTGTATTGGCATATAGCCAGTTAGCAATGTTGTGATAGTTTCAGGTGGACAGCAAAGGGACTCATCCATATATATATATATATATAAACTACAGATTAAAGAGAATAAAGCTGGCAGTGATTAAAATCCCAATATAAAGTGAAAGTATTAGTCTCTCTGTCATGTCTGACTCTTTGCAACCCCACCAGACTCCTCTGCCCATGGAATTCTCCAGGCAAGAATACTGGGGTGGATTGCCATTCCTTTCTCCAGGGAATCTTCCCCACCCAGGGATCAAGCCCAGGTCTCCTGCATTTAAGGCAGATTCTTTATCACCTGAGCCACCAGGGATAGAGGATGAACTAATATGAAGGATACTAAAAAATTCTAAGCCTAGAGAGAAGAGGCTTGTAAGATAAAACCAGATAAAGCTTATATCTAGGTCATTAGTCCTAAATAGAGACACTCATTAGAACTGCACAGAGATTGTTAGTGTTAAAGATGAAGATTCCATGGCCCATCCCTCCAAAGATTCCGCACTAGTATTTTGAGAAACAGACATGTTCTTCCCCTGCCTTCCATGGCCCCTGATAGCACCACCAATCTAAATGGAAAATTCTACCAGTGAAAAAATACCCCAATGACAGTGAAAAACATGTTATTAGAAAATGTCAGTGTTTCTTCCTTCAAATGATCCAGAGATCATATCATTTTGATAGGATAATAGAGTCACTATTATAGGGAGATATCTGATTAAAAAAATAAACAACCATTAATCTAATTTGACTTGTATGGGGAACCAGAGATTATCATCTCTACTTAGCATAAAACTATCTTTTAAACATTTGTACAAAGTAATAATGTAAAAATATGATTTGTACATTATCATTTGTACAAAGTAATGATGTAAAAGTATCCAAAAATAAGTGGAACATTGAAAGAATAATTTGGAGACATTTATTAAATTTATTAACTTATACATGAAATCTTTTTTGAGTGCTTTATTTGTTAGGTACTGAAGTAGGTAAAGGAGAAACAAACAATTCAGTCTAGATTAGGATTCAGATAAGTTGTCAGGCATCACACAATGCCTAAGGCTTTGTTTGTAATAAGGGCAAAGACAGGAGGCTGTGTAGGAACATAAGAAGTATTTAACATACAAAAGTTCAGAAGTAGAAGATCTTGATTTTTTTCTTAAATCTTCAAGCAAAATTAAGTAATGATAACAAATGAAAATGAAATGTGAAGTTATCTCACACCATATTAAGCAGTTTGAATTTTATTCTGAGAACACTGAGAAGACTTTCAATGGCTTACAGGAAAATAGTGATAAAATCAAGTTTGCGTGTTAGATGGATCCGTCCTTTTGTATTGCAGTCCATGGGGTTGCATAGAGTTGGACACTATGTGGTGACTGAGCAACAACAAATTCTATTGCGGGATCAGAGACTGGTTGAAAGGGAGCAATTAGCCTCACGAATTAGGAGATGAAAAATAACAGTGACTTGAACTTAGATAGTGGCATTGGAGACTGAGAAGGCAATGGGATCCCAAGGATATAGGAGCTAGTATTGGCAGCCTTGGTAATTGATTGTATATGGGAGGAGAGAGGAGGAAGATGAGGAGGCTTCTGGTGGAGAAAACTGTGAGTGGATGATTAGTGGTACTATTCACTAATAGGAAGAAGGAAAAGAGGAATGAGTTGGGGAAAGAGATCACTGTGTGTTCCCTTTATTACTTGTTCAGTTTGAGATACTTACGTTTATACACAGTAAATATTGGATAACTGGATCTACTTCTCAAGAAAATGTAGAAGATAATTTAGAGGTCCATTACTATGTCAGTGAAATGACTTCCTTAAGAGTGAATGAGAAATTCATGTAGAATGAAGAAAAATTCAGGAGCAAAATCTAAAGACTAAATCATTTAAATAGTCAATAATACACAAGGAGTGTTTACTGACACAACGTTGGTGGTGATGGTTTCGTCACTAGTTCAGTTCAGTTCAGTTCAGTTCAGTTCAGTCGCTCAGTCGTGTCCGACTCTTTGCGACCCCATGAATCGCAGCATGCTAGGCCTCCCTGTCCATCACCATCTCCGAGAGTTCACTCAGACTAACATCCATCGAGTCAGTGATGCCATCCAGCCATCTCATCCTCTGTCGTCCCCTTCTCCTCCCGCCCCCAATCCCTCCCAGCATCAGAGTCTTTTCCCAATGAGTCAACTCTTCATATGAGGTGGCAAAAGTACTGGAGCTTCAGCTTTAGCATCATTCCCTCCAAAGAACACCCAGGGCTGAACTCCTTCAGAATGGATGGGTTGGATCTCCTTGCAGTCAAGGGACTCTCAGGAGTCTTCTCCAACACCACAGTTTAAAAGCATCAGTTCTCCGGCGCTCAGCTTTCTTTATAGTCCAACTCTCACATCCATACATGGTCACTGGAAAAACCATAGGCTTGACTAGATGGATCTTTGTTGACAAAGTAATGTCTCTGCTTTTTAATATGCTGTCTAGGTTGGTCATAACTTTATTTCCAATGAGTAAGCATCTTTTAATTTCATGGCTGCAATCACCATCTGCAGTGATTTTGGAACCCAGAAAAATAAAGGCAACCACTGTTTCCACTATTTCCCCAACTATTTGCATGAAGTGATGGGACCGGATGCCATGATCTTAGTTTTATGAATGTTGAGCTTTAAGCCAACTTTTTCGCTCTCCTCTTTCACTTTCATCAATAGGCTCTTTAGTTCTTCTTCACTTTCTGCCATAAGGATGGTGTCATCTGCATATCTAGGGTTATTGATATTTCTCCTGGCAATCTCGATTCCAGCTGTGTTTCTCCCAGCCCAGCGTTTCTCATGATGTACTCTGCACATAAGTTAAATAAGCAGGGTGACAATGTACAGCCTTGACATATTCCTTTTCCTATTTGGAACCAGGCTGCTGTTCCATGTCCAGTTCTAACTGTTGCTTCCTGACCTGTATACAGATTTCTCACGAGGCAGGTCAGGTGGTCTGGTATTCCCATCTCATGAAGAATTTTCCACAGTTAATTGTGATCCACACAGTCAAAGGCTTTGGCATAGTCAGTAAAGCAGAAATAGATGTTTTTCTGGAATTCTCTTGCTTTTTTGATAATCCAATGGATGTTGGCAATTTGATGTCTGTTTCCTCTGCCTTTTCTAAAACCAGCTTGAATATCTGGAAGTTCATAGTTCACGTATTGCTGAAGCATGGCTTGGAGAATTTTAAGCATCACTTTATTAGCATGTGAGATGAGTGCAATTGTGTGGTAGTCTGAGCATTCTTTGGCATTGCCTTTCTTTGGGATTGGAATGAAAACTGAACTTTTCCAGTCCTGTGGCCACTGCTGACTTAGTCACTAAGTCAGGTCCAATTCTTTTTGGACCCCATGGACTAATAGTTCCCCAGGCTCCTCTGTCCATGGGATTTCCCAGGCAAGAATATTGGAGTGGGTGGCAATTCCCTTCTCCAGGGAGTCTTCCCAACTCTGGAATTGAACTGCAGAAAGTGAAGAGGAATTAAAAAGCTTCTTGATGAAAGTGAAAGAGGAGAGTGAAAAAGTTGGCTTAAAGTTCAATATCCAGAAAACAAAGATCATGGCATCCAGTCCCATCACTTCATGGGAAATAGATGGGGAAACAGTGGAAACAGTGGCAGACTTTGTCTTTTGGGGCTCCAAAATCACTGCAGATGGTGATTGCAGCCATGAAATTAAAAGACGCTTACTCCTTGGGAGGAAAGTTATGACCAACCTAGATAGCATATTCAAAAGCAGAGACATTACTTTGCCAACAAAGCTCCATCTAGTCAAGGCTATGACTAGGTTTTTCCAGTGGTCATATACGGATGTGAGAGTAGGACTGTGAAGAAAGCTGAGTGCTGAAGAGTTGATGCTTTTGAACTGTGGTATTGGAGAAGACTCCTGAGAGTCCTTTGGACTGCAAGGAGATCCATTCTAAAGGAGATCAGCCCTGGGTGTTCTTTTGGAAGGAATGATGCTAAAGCTGAAACTCCAGTACTTTGGCCACCTCATGTAAAGAGCTGACTCATTGGAAAAGACTCTGATGCTGGGAGGGATTGGGGGCAGGAGGAGAAGGGGATGACAGAGGATGAGATGGCTGGATGTGATCACTGACTCAATGGACGTGAGTTTGAGTGAACTCTGGGAGTTGGTGATGGACAGGGAGGCCTGGCGTGCTGCAATTCATGGGATCGCAAAGAGTTGGACACGACTGAGCAACTGAAGTGACTGTCTGATTGAACTCCTGCTTTGACAGGCAGTGTCTTTACTGCTGTGCCACCAGGGATTCCTGATACTAAGGCTGTAAATATTTTTTTTTGTTTTGTTTCAAAACGAACTGTCATCATATAACATATATAAATAACAGCAACATTTACTTAAAGAAATATTAAAGTTTAGTTGCCCTACAAATTACGTTGTAATTACCTCATTTCCTCTACATTTAATCTTGGAAATAAAATAAATAATAATAGAATATTCATATCTTTTAATGTTCATATGTTTTAGATTGTAGGAGTAAAAGGCTATTTGCAAGCTTTGATGAAGGTATTTCATTTATATGAATAAAATAAATTCAATTAGAATAAATGATCTCAAATTTAGTTGAAATTTTACTATAAGTATTCTAGAATAGATGAAATATTTCTTCACACAGACAAATAGTTTGGAATATTAGTTTTATAAAATGAAGAAAAGATTTTTGAAAGTGGTTTGAAATTCTCAGAAGGTTGAAGTAAGAGAAATCAAAAGACGTATATTTAAACTAACTTTATTATTTATTACTTTTAAGGTGTTTGGAATTTAAATGCACAAGAGGGAAAAAATATTCAGCTTCACTTTCAAGAATTTGACCTGGAAAATATTGCAGATGTAGTTGAAATCAGAGATGGTGAAGGAGATGATTCCTTGTTCTTAGGTAAGTCTCCAGTTTATTGTGAAAGTTGTATGACTCAAGAGAGAGTAATGGAGAGGGAAAATGAAAGTGACAGTGGTTCATTCATGTCCAGCTCTTTGCCACCCCATGGACTGTAGCCTGCTAGGCTCCTCTGTTCATGGAATTCTCCAGGCAAGAATACTGGAGCGGGCAGCTGCTCCCTTCTCCAGAGGATCTTCCCAACCCAGAGACTGAACCCAGGTCTCCCATATTGCAGGGGGCTTCTTTGCCAGCTGAGCTACTAAGGAAGCCCATGGAGAGAGAATTTCTCAATACATATAGTCACGTTTTTACAAAGAGCAAAGTGAAAACACAAGAGTAAAATAACACATCAAATTGTATGTGGCATTTCCAATATGGGGAGTGTTCACAACGATGACAGAAAAATATTCTTGAGACTTCTTGGAATATCAAGATTCATAGTTTTGAGTCAGCAGGTCCTAGTGATACTAACTTACTATAATAAGCATTATACTTTAGAGACTAAAAGCCAAGAACATCCATTATGCAGTTTTCTATTCTATGCATTTTGTATACATTGCATGTCCAAAGATAACTATTATAATACAGTTTATTTCATTTCAAACTGAAGGATCAGTTATGTTTATTATGCAAAATTTTGAAGTGATATTTACTTTGTGTTTCACTATTACTTTGACTGTGTCTCTAGTACTAGCTTCTTCTATATAAATACCTGAGAATGAGTCAAAAATTGATCAAATTGATTATTCCCAATCATGTATTGATCACTAATTTTTAATAGACATGGAGGAAAACTGTACTATTCGAGAAGTTATTATACCTAGATCATAAATACCTTTTAATATAATAAAATTCTATGAAATAGAATGGCTAATAGCTATTAAACTACTACCAACTTTTAAGAAAGAAGTGTCTCTTGATAAGTCATGCAAAACAGCACACTTTTCAGAAGTGTTTTATCTAACTGCGCTCTGTGTGTGTGCTCAGTCATGTCTGACTCTCAAAAGCCTCCTGGGAGAGGAGAGCCACACACAAAACAAATAACAATGAAAGTCTCAGTGGACAACAGTGCCTTGTACCAACAAGAACTGAGGAACTTCAAGTTTAACTTTCAATACAGTTATAAATGCATCTTGAGTAGTTTTTCCATTTTCACTTTATGTTGTCATTATAATAAAAATTTCTGTTCTTGTGATCGAAGGATAATCAGTTTTTATCATTTCACCTCTTAGTGTTTCCATCAATCATTGAAAAGTAAATAAGAATTCCAAAAGGATCTCATAATCATTGTTTTCAAATTTATCAGCAAGAAGCTCTTTTGATACAGAATCACTTTCAAGTATTCCAATATATAAAATATTTAACGCAATGAATGTATTTTTAAATTAACTGAAGCCAGTACTTTTTAACAGGGCTACCTTTGTGGCTCAGCTGGTAAATAATCTTCCTGCAATGCGGGAGACCTGAGTTTGATCCTTGGGTTGGGAAGATCTCCTGGAGAAGGAAAAGGTTACCAAGAGGATTTTATTGTTTATGAAACCCTGTAGCCCTAGAGATTAGAGGGGGGAAAATTGAATACTATCATTTAGGACTACGTTATCTGTCTCTAATATATCTTTCAGATAAGGTTAGTGATTCAATTTATTAAAAAAATAGCAAATGAATTTTAAACAAAAATTTATTAAAAAGGCATTTGAGTTATTAAGATAAAAATTCAGACTAAATTTATTGAGTCAAAAATTGTAAAAACTTATTTATAATCTCCATTATTTTATAAAGGTCTTTAAAAGCAGGCAAATAATTTTCTGGGGTAGCATGAGCTTTGAATAGTACTGGTGCTAAGTTAGACAATATTATGAGTAATTTCATCATTACAGTTCTAGAGCTGCAGAAACCTTAAGTAATACTGGAAAAGATCAACAGAGAAGTTGGCTTTCTTAGAAGCAGTGTCTAGAATATAAGAGAATGTACACATTTACCTACCTGTGGGTGCTTCTTGAGCAAGCCACACTGCATGTTGCATATGTCTGGGGGACAGAATTCAGAAAAAGGGTACATTTCCTTCTAGAGACAAATTATTATCTCACTAATTATCCCATTTTCTTTGGGAGCAGCTGTGTACACAGGCCCTGGTCCAGTAAAGGATGTGTTCTCAACCACGAACCAAATGACTGTGCTTTTTATCACTGATGATATGTTGGTAAAACGGGGATTTAAAGCAAATTTCACTACTGGCTATGGCTTGGGGATTCCAGGTAAGTAGGTGTGGGATTACATGCTGCCTTATAAGTTTTGGAGCCAAACAATAGAAACAGCCAGAATTTAATTTCAGTGTTTGCATTCTAGGTCATTCGTTCCTTTTTCCTCATCTTAAAAGAGAATTTCTTCCTTCCTTTATACCTGATTAACCACTAGTTGACTTTGCTTAAAGCAGGAATCCACAGGGGTTCGCACTTCTCTGCTATGTAAAGAGTTGTGCATCTTGTATCTGAAGAGGGCCATTTTAAACTGTAAAGGGGGCTTCTTGGCACTGTGAGGAAGGAAGATTGTCCATAACATTCCTTTTGCCAAGAACATTTTCAGAGAACAGCAGGGAAACAAGCAAATGAGCTGTTTGAATGCCAACAACATCCAATTAAAAAATTAACATTAACTTCTTGGAGACAGTGTAAAAAGGCACAGCCATGAAGGCAGAAGGAATTTAATGCTGATATTTGCTGGAATGCACAACCTTTTTGGTGGCTCAGATGGTAGAGTCTGCCTTCAATGCAGGAGAACCAGGTTGGATCACTGGGTCAGGAAGGTCCCCTGGAAAAGGGAATGGCAACCCACTCCAGTATTCTTGCCTGGAGAATCCCATGGACAGAGGAGCCTGGCAGGCTACAGTCCATGGGATTTCCTAGAGTCAGACAGGACTGAGCAGCAAACACTTTAACTTCACACTTTTCACAACCTTCTTACCCTATGTTACACCCATGACATAATCAGCAGGAAAAACAAAATCGTGACCTGCCTGCTCATCATGGAGTGATGTAGATATAGCTGTAGATACAGATACAGATATTTTCATTCATATAGGTGAGATTTAACTCTGCATTCAGTGGTCTGAAGATAATTTTTATGTCCTGCTGCGCCCCTGAACTATGATTTCTTAAAATACCTCTGCCCCACCACTTAGTGGTTCTCTAGGTGGAACTATGTCAGGAAGACAGAATACACATGGCTTCCTACATCTACATTTCCCTTCCATAGAAAATTGTGGTCAGTATGTCTTTAATTAGAATGTCTAGAAAAGAGGTAGGATTGTAGTATTGATCATCGTCTGGCCTATTCTCTAATACTAGAATCATCTGTACAAATATCTGTTCCTCTACTCACAACCTAGACCTCATCCCAGAAAGTTGTGTGCTTTGAACATTACTGCAAATGTGAAAAATGACCTGTAGCTTATCTATCCTCTGGACCTGAATATGAGTCATAACAATTGTTACTGTTCAAGCTACTCAGATGGGAATAAGTGGTAGCTTAGAAAATGATGCTATTCTTCTGGAATTTGTGATTGGTATTAGATACACCTACTTAGGATTTATAAGCAACATTGACATGAATCAACCAAAAAATCAACCAGTGAAGTAAAATAAACTAAACATCAATTACGGAGGTGAACAAACAAAAACATTAAGGCCTATGAAAGGATATACAGCACCAAAGAAAAGGAATAAAGACTTCAGAACAACTGAAATTAGAATTTATCTTAAAAAAGAGTACATGAAAAATGAGAAACATATAGAAAGTAATATGATTTACAATTATTTTAATATATAAAGAAAATTATTTATTTTAAATTATTCTTAAATTATTAAATTTATAATTATCTTTCAAAATAGCAAAAAAGAAAATATATTGATATGAAAATATAAATAGATGTCATGCTGCTGCTGCTGCTCCTAAGTTGCTTCAGTCATGTCACACTCTGTGCGACCCCATAGACAGCAGCCCACCAGGTTCCCCCATCCCTGGGATTCTCTAGGCAAGAATACTGGAGTGGGTTGCCATTTCCTTCTCCACACATGAAAATGAAAAGTCACAGTGAAATAGATGTCATATGTTTGTGTAAATATAATGTGTAAGATATATATAGAGAGTGATTTAGATAGATATCAGTTCAGTTCAGTTCAGTCGCTCAGTCGTGTCCGACTCTTTGCGACCCCCACGGATTGCAGCACACCAGGCCTCCCTGTCCATCACCAACTCCCGGAGTTCACTCAGACTCACGTCCATCGACTCAGTGATGCCATCCAGCCATCTCATCCTCGGTCATCCCCTTCTCCAACTGCCCCCAATCTCTCCCATCATCAGAGTCTTTTCCAATGAGTTAACCCTTCGCATGAGGTCACCAAAGTACTGGAGTTTCAGCTTTAGCATCATTCCTCCCAAAGAAATCCCAGGGTTGATCTCCTTCAGAATGGACTGGTTGGATCTCCTTGCAGTCCAAGGGACTCTCAAGAGTCTTCTCCAACACCACAGTTCAAAACCATCAATTCTTCGGTGCTCAGCCTTCTTCACAGTCCAACTCTCACATCCATACATGACCACAGGAAAAACCATAGCCTTGACTAGGCGGACCTTAGCCGGCAAAGTAATGTCTCTGCTGCTTTTGAATATACTATCTAGGTTGGTCATAACTTTTCTTCCAAGGAGTAAGTGTCTTTTAATTTCATGGCTGCAATCACCATCTGCAGTGATTTTGGAGCCACAAAAAATAAAGTCTGACACTGTTTCCACTGTTTCCTCATCTATTTCCCATGAAGTGATGGGACCGGATGCCATGATCTTTGTTTTCTGAATGTTGAGCTTTAAGCCAACTTTTTCACTCTCCTCCTTCACTCTCATCAAGAGGCTTTTTAGCTCCTCTGCACTTTCTGTCATAAGGGTGGTGTCATCTGCGTATCTGAGGTTATTGATATTTCTCCTGGATATCTTAATTCCAGCTTGTGTTTCTTCCAGTCCAGCGTTTCTTATGATGTACTCTGCATAGAAGTTAAATAAGCAGGGTGACAATATATAGCCTTGACATACTCCTTTTCCTATTTGGAACCAGTCTGTTGTTCCATGTCCAGTTCTAACAGTTGTTTCCTGACCTGCATACAGATTTCTCAAGAGGTGGGTCAGGTGGTCTGGTATTCCCATCTCTTTCAGAATTTTCCACAGCTTATTGTGATCCACACAGTCAAAGGCTTTGGCATAGTCAATAATGCAGAAATAGATGTTTTTCTGGAACTCTCTTGCTTTTTCCATGATCCAGCAGATGTTGGCAATTTGATCTCTGGTTCCTCTGCCTGTTCTAAAACCAGCTTGGACATCAGGGAGTTCACAGTTCACGTATTGCTGAAGCCTGGGTTGGAGAATTTTGAGCATTACTTTACTAGCATGTTAGATGAGTATAATTGTGCGGTAGTTTGAGCATTCTTTGGCATTGCCTTTCTTTGGATTTGGGATGAAAACTGACCTTTTCCAGTCCTGTAGCCACTGCTGAATTTTCCAAATTTGCTGGGATATTGAGTGAAGCACTTTCACAGCATCATCTTTCAGGTTTTGAAATAGCTCAACTGGAATCCCATCACCTCCACTAGCTTTGTTTGTAGTGATGCTTTCTAAGGCCCACTTGACTTCACTTTCCAAGATGTCTGGCTCTAGATTAGTGATCCACCATTGAGATTATCTGGGTCATGAAGATCTTTTTTATACCCTTCTTCCGTGTATTCTTGCCACCTCGTCTTAATATCTTCTGCTTCTGTTAGGTCCATACCATTTCTGTCCTTTATTGAGCCCATCTTTGCATGAAAATGTCCATACCATTTCTGTTCTTTATCAATCCCATCTTTGCATGAAATGTTCCCTTGGTATCTCTAATTTTCTTGAAGAGATCTCTAGTCTTTCCCATTCTGTTGTTTTCCTCTATTTCTTTGCATTGATCTCCGAAGAAGGCTTTCTTATCTCTTCTTGCTATTCTTTGGAACTCTGCATTCAGATGCTTATATCTTTCCTTTTCTCCTTGGCTTTTCACCTCTCTTTTTTTCACGGCTATTTATAAGGCCTCCCCAGACAGCCACTTTGCTTTTTTGCATTTCTTTTCCATGGGGATGGTCTTGATCCCTGTCTCCTGTACAATGTCACGAACCTCATTCCGTAGTTCATCAGGTGCTCTATCTATCAGGTCTAGGTCCTTAAACCTATTTCTCACTTCCACTGTATAATCATAAGGCATTTGATTTAGGTCATACCTGAATGGTTTAGTGGTTTTCCCTACTTTCTTCAATTTAAGTCTGAATTTGCAATAAGGAGTTCATGATCTGAGCCACAGTCAGCTCCTGGTCTTGTTTTTGTTGACTATATAGAGCTTCTCCATCTTTAACTGCATAGAATACAATCAATCTGATTTCGGTGTTGACCATCTGGTGATGTTCATGTGTAGAGTCTTCTCTTGTGTTGTTGGAAGAGGGTGTTTGCTATGACCAGTGCATTATCTTGGCAAAACTCTATTAGCCTTTGCCCTGCTTCATTCTGCATTCCAAGGCCAAATTTGCCTGTTACTCCAGGTGTTTCTTGACTTCCTACTTTTGCATTCCAGTCCCCTATAATGAAAAGGACATCTTTTGGGGGTGCTAGTTCTAAAAGATCTTGTAGGTCTTCATAAAACCGTTCAACTTCAGTTCCTTCAGCATTACTGTTTGGGACATAGACTTCGATAACTGTGATATTGAATGGTTTGCCTTGGAGATGAACAGAGATCATTCTGTCATCTTTGAGACTGCATCCAAGTACTGCATTTTGGACTCTTTTGTTGACCATGATGGCTACTCCATTTGTTCTGAGGGATTCCTGCCCACAGTAGTAGATATAATGGTCATCTGAGTTAAATTCACCCATTCCAGTCCATTTTAGTTCGCTGATTCCTAGAATGTCGACGTTTACCCTTGCCATCTCTTGTTCAACCACTTCCAATTTGCCTTGACCCATGGACCTGACATTCCAGGTTCCTATGCAATATTGCTCTTTACAGCATTGGATCTTGCTTCTATCACCAGTCATATCCACAATTGGGTATTGTTTTTGCTTTGGCTCCATCCCTTCATTCTTTCTGGAATTATTTCTCCACTGATCTCCAGTAGCATTTTGGGCACCTAATGACCTGGGGAGTACCTCTTTTGGTATCCTATCATTTTGCCTTTTTATACTGTTCATGGGATTCTCAAGGCAAGAATACTGAAGTGGCTTGCCATTCCCTTCTCCAGTGGACCACACTCTGTCAGACCTCTCCACCATGACCTGGCCATCTCTGCCCCGCAGGCATGGCTTGGTTTCATTGAGTTAGACAAGCCTGTGGTCCTAGTGTGATTAGAATGACGAGTTTTCTGTGAGTATGGTTTCAGCGTGTCTGCCCTCTGATGCCCTCTTGCAACACCTACCATCTTAGTTGGGTTTCTCTTACCTTGGACGAGGGGTATATCCTTATCACCGCCGTTCCTGACCTTCATCGTGGGATAGCTCCAATGTATACAAAATCAGAATGAGACCACCTGTTTTGGACTAAGTCACTTTTCTATCTCTATAGCCTATTCTCTTCCTTGAGAAGAGGAATTTCTTGTTGAAACTCTACCACAACCAAATTATTATTTCTGACTCCATCAGAGGTTTTTGGTAATCATGTGAACTGCACTGATTTTTGGTCAATCCTATACCTATGCAAAAACTCTGACAGCAAAATCCCACATTATCGCAAAAACGCTGCACAAAAAGCATGATCAAGAGTCAAAAATGATAGGTAAAGAGATGGTAATATATGGAAGTCTCTGATGTGCATACAGGAAAAACACCAACCCACAAAATGAAAGTAATAGTCATTCCCAAAGGAAGAGGGCCAATTAAAACTAACACTTAAAGTTATAATAGGAAAAAACAATACAATTTCTAGATCTGATTAAAGTGTCTGAAAAATCATGAAATATGATTGCTTACTGTAAAAATTTATAAGTAGGAATCAGTGTCAGAACATTTCATATTTAAAAATTTAAAGGAAAGTTTTCATAAAATTTTAAAGGAAAATAAGCAGAATCAGTTTTTAAAGATGTTAAAAACCAGTTCAGCTCTACCTTTTAGTCATTTCATGATGAATATTTTAAAACAGTGGCATGATATTTCTAAATTTTCGAGGAGAAACTTCTGCAATAAAGAAAATGTGTCACATAAGTGTCATTGTATTTGAATGAAATACAATTATGTGCTTGGTTCTCTATTTTAAAATAGAGCAAGAAAATACCTAATAGTTACTCTATTGGAGAGGTGGGCTTCCCAACTTTTTTCCAAAGATGTCATGGAAGGAACTTTTGAGGAGTACTGTAAATGGCACCCCGCTCCAGTACTCTTGCCTGGAAAATCCCATGGAGGGAGGAGCCTGGTAAGCTACAGTCCATGGGGTCACAAAGAGTCGGGCACAACTGAGTGACTTCACTTTCACTTTATATGCTTTTAAAATTTATTCTAATTATTTTATTTGTTATTACAATAAAATTCATTTTTCAATGTTTATTTCCAGTGAGCATAAAACATAGAATAAACCAAAAACTTGTAGCATATTATATTAACTGCAAATTGAGTTATTAGCTGTTTAATATTGTCCCATATCTATTCACCAAATTAAAATGAACTTCAGTTTTTTCTACTTTCTTTTTTTATTGAAGTATAGTTGATTTACAATATTGTATTATTTTCACATATATAGTACACTGATTCATTTATATGTTACATATATTATATATATTCCTTTTCAGATTCTTTTCTCTTATAGATTATTATAAAATATTGAGCACAGTCTCCTATTCTGTACAGTAGGTCCTTGTTGATTTTCTATTTCATATATAGTAGTGTTCATGTTAATCCTAACTTCCTAATTTATCCCTATCTCTACCCCATTTTCCCCTTTGATAACAGTAAGTTTAATTTCTATGTCTGTGAGTCTCTTTCTGTTTTGTAAATAAGTTCATTTGTATTCTTTTTAATTTTTTTTAAAGTTTTTGTTAGAGTATAGCTGATTTACAGTGTTGGGTCAGTTACATAGAAAATAATAAAGACATTACCAGAAAATAATAGAGCTCATCAATGAATTTGTTAAAGTTCCAAGATACACAATTAATACATAGAAATCTTTTGCATTCTTATAAATTAACAACAAAAGATCAGAAAGAGAAATTAAGGAACCAATCCCATTTACCATCTTACCATTGCACCAAAAAGGATAAAATATGTATCATTATTTTAGAGTCCATGTATAAATAATGTCATATGATACTAGTCTTTCTCTGTCTGACTGAAAATTACTATATTTTTAAAGAAATGAAGATGAATTGTAAAACCAATTGAACTAATGAGATTAAGAAAAACTAATAGCTGTAACCAATAAGGGAGTGAATGTATCCAAAAGAGTAATTATTGACCATCTCAGTTCAGTTCAGTTCAGTCGCTCAGTCATGTCCGACTCTCTTTGCAACCCCATGAATTGCAGCACGCCAGGCCTCCCTGTCCATCACCAGCTCCCGGAGTTCACTCAGACTCACGTCCATCAAGATCAGTGATGCCATCCAGCCATCTCATCCTCTGTTGTCCCCTTCTCCTCTTGCCCTCTACCATCTGTAAAAATCAAAATATCTTGGAACAAAATTTTAGAGAAATAGTAGGTCTTTAAGCCATATTTCAAATTGTAAAGGAAAAGGGAGGAAAGAATTATAAAGGGAATAGTTTGGGGAAAGGAAGGCAGCAACACCTCTTTCATCAAAAATATTACAGTTGCTAGCTTTATTCAAGTCTTCTAATAAAGTAAATACATTAGGACTTTTAAAAATATTACAAGCAATTTCTAGTCAAGATAAAAGCCAAAAGAACATAATCTATGGCTTACAACACAAAATAGATAGGAGATTTATGGCCTAGGTATTGTTTTTATTTGTTTGCCCTTTCAAAAGGCTTCAGTTACTATGATAATGTTATTTAGGCAATAAATCATTTAGAGAAAATTTCCTGGATTGAAGCTAAAATGGAGTCTTCCATGACCATCACTCTGTGTTGAATATGTTGAGAATGTGGTCTCACATTCCTCTTGGCAAGGGACCGTATACTGCTAGTGACTAGAAAATGGAGTGATTGAGTCATTATCAACAAAATCTTCTCCCAGAGGGATTTTTTTACACCAAAAGGCTGAAAAGCAATTACAGACACAGTGAACTGGCAGTGGCAGATAATCACACTGGTAATGGAAGGAGAGATTACGCACACACATCTTTACATTGGTGTCCTGTTTTGCCGGTCATTTTAGGAAAAAAAGGAGCAAGTATCATAAATATGGAGCATGAATGTGCTTCATTTATCTTCTAAGATATTTTAGGTCCCCCTTCCAAAGCACTTAAGTGACATGTAAAACTATTGTACAACATATTTTTTGTATCTCCTTTCTTTATCTTAGTTTTCACATTTTATTTACATTAAACTAGAGTATAAGAAATAGGATTTATTAAGATCACTCTCCTCTGAATGTCCCCTCATTGCTCTTTTCTGAATCTCAGAGTCTTACTTTGGAACTCAATAGTGCTTATCTGGCAACTATGGAAGTGGCGGCTGATTACATTTAGGGGTTCAGCACCCTCCCCAGATCATGTGGCATGTGCCTTAGAGATCAGTTCAGTTCCATTTAAAACCAGGCATATGTTGACTAAATGATGCAGGGCTATTGGAGACTTCTTAAAAAGGAGATGGGGAAATTTAGTTCTTAGCAATATTTCTTTATGTCTTTCTCACTATGGGCATAAAATGATCAGAAATAAGACTCCAGAGGACACAGAGAGTTAAACTTTTGGATTAAATTCTTGAAGTCGAATTGTTACATGCTGCAAAGAATCAGAATCCAGTTCATGTACATAAAGATAAATTTTGAAACAATTAATTTAAATTTATCAGAATTTGTCATTTATTTTCAGTTCAGCAGCAATAGATTATTTTTTTTCCCATTCAGCATTTTTTTTTAATCCAACAAACTCATCTTATGAAGATGGGGTAATTTTTCTATGTTCATTTGATATAACACTAACAGCTTTGGCTAGAGCAGAAAAATGAACTACAATTTTCAGATATTTGCACATGCTTTCATTCATGTTTTTATTCAGTTATTTATAGTTTAATTCAATGGATACATGCTTTTTGAATTAAATATAGCCTGGCTATACCAGTAAAAGAGTAAAATTATTAATAAATTATCAATGATTAAATTATCAGCATTTAAAACTCATTTTTACCTAATGACTTTAAAAATCTATGAAAACAAAGTAATGGGATAATTTTAAAATAACTAGTGGCGACTATCATTCTATAAGTATATTAAGTTATTTGATTATGGATACAAAATTAGGCTGTCAGCTTTTAAAATACATATAACATATATTAAAATATAGATTTAAAATAGATTTCAATTCAACACATGTATACCTAGTTTTAAGTATTTCTGCTTTCTAAACTCAATACTGGAAAGATTAAAATATAAAGTCAGTTAAAACATTGAAGCTTGCCTGTAGAATAAGTAGCTGTCTTTGCCCATTTATTGTCTCACTAATCTGGTTTAGAAATATGTGTTTGTGAAATAAATTGATAATTGCATTTACAAGAACCTTCCTAATAGCATTATATTTGATATATGTAACCTACGCTCAGTGGATAAACATTTGTAGAAGCAGCTATTCCAATCACGTCTTTCTTAAAGTATTTTTTATTAAAGTAACTTAAATTTGGGTTGAAAAAATATAGGCTTTATCAAGTTTAAAATAACAGATACAAATACCTCCAATTATTGCTGTGAGATACCTGGAGGAAAGCATTAGGTATGATTTCTTGCATTATCTGGAGAAGAAAGTAGCACAACCAGCACATAGAAGTATCAATGAAAGGATGACATCTAAGTATTAGTAGTACTACTAATACTTAGGGTTAGTAGTATTAAACAGTAGTACTACTTTTAAAAAGTACTTTTTAAAAGTAGTACTACTTTTACTGTTAAGGATAAAATTTATTCTGCATTCAGTGTATTCATATTGGCACAGTTGCTGCTGCTACTGCTAAGTCACTTCAGTCGTGTCCGACTCTGTGCGACCCAAGAGACGGCAGCCCACCAGGCTCCCCCATCCCTGGGATTCTCCAGGCAAGAACACTGGAGTGGGTTGCCATTTCCTTCTCCAATGCATGAAAGTGAAAAGTGAAAGTGAAGTCTCCCAGTGGTGTCTAACTCCTAGCGATCCCATGGACTGCAGCCTACCAGACTCCTCTGTCCATGGGATTTGCCAGGCAAGAGTACTGGAGTGGGTTGCTATTGCCTTCTCCAATTGGCACAGTAAATACATTCAATTTTTTAAAAACTGATTCTCATGATATACCTAAGATATAAGCAGTATTTATCCCACTTTTTCAAAGAAACTGAGTTTCTAAAAGATTAATTTATTTGTCCAAGGTCAAAAATAAATAAAAAGAAAATTTTTAAATTGAAGGTCAAATCAGTCACATGATTCCAGAGCTTATGTTTTAACCTGCACCCAATTTCAAACAATTAAATTTTATCTTCATAATTCATAGATTTGATTTTTATTTTTCAAGTCAATAGTTATCATCAGCCAATCAACTGTCTACTTTTTTAATGTATTGTTTGAAATCATACTTTTAGTGATTTCTTTGTATTGTGTTTATTATTAATGTGCATGCTGATTTTTGAGGCATACCCACTTACCTAATACACATTAATTCACTTAACATTTAACAAATATCTACTGATTTCTTACTTTGTTCCAGTCATTTTGTGAAGTCCTAGGCATGTAAAAATAAAAAAAACAAGGCATATAGATATTACAGCTAGTAAATTACAGATTCAATTTAATGAATGGACTCAATGAGAGCATTCATAGAAAAAGCTTTACTTTTACCCATCTTTGTTGTTGCTCAGTTTTGTCCAATCCTTTGTGATGCCTTGGAGCAGCACACCAGGTTTTCTTGTCCTTCTCTATCTCCCAGAGTTTTTTCAAACTCATGTCCATTGAGTCAGTGATACCTTCCAACCACCTCATCCTCTGTCGTCCCCTTCTCCTCCTGCCTTCAATCTTTCCAAGCACTGGGGTCTTTTCCAATGACTTAGCTCTTCACATCAGGTGTCCAAAGTATTGGAGCTTCAGGATCAGTCCTTCCGATGAATATTCAGGGTTGATTTCCTTTAGGATTGACTGGTTTGATCTTCTTGCTCTGTCCGAGAGACTCTCAAGAGTCTTCTCCAGTACCTCAGTTTGAAAGCATCAGTTCTGCACTCAGCCCTCTTTATGGTCCAGCCTTTCATCCGTACATGACTACTGGAAAAACTATAGCTCTGACTATACAGACATTTGCCGGCAAAATAATGTCTCTGCTTTTTAATACACTGTCTAGGTTTGTCATAGCTTTTCTTCCAAGGAGCAAATGTCTTTTAATTTCATGGCTGCAGTCACTATTTGGAGCCCAAGAAAAGCTTCTTAATACCCAACTGCTATTTTCTTTCTCAGAAAATCCAGATTCCACATGGCCCCAGTGGAGATTCTAATATCAGGATATAGCTACTCCTCCCAAGCCACAATCAGAAAACAACTCTAGGGTAGCAAACCCTTCTTTTCCAGTGAGATGAGGGCTCCCCCAGAGCAAAACTCCATAGAATAAACAAACATTTCCAGGAAACATAGTTCTCACTCCCTTTAAACAATGACTGTTTCAAGTACATATTTTTTGCACAACTCAAATTCTAGAAGCAAGCACTATATGTATTCTGATCCTCTCTTGTACAGCCTCTTCATTGTCCTTCTGTGTTTTCACGTCCAAGCACATTCCCAATAACTCCAGCCCTGCTCTCTCTGTTTTCCTTTCAAATTACTGCTATTGCAGTTTCCATTTCTTTAGATGACTTTTTCCCACCTGACTGTGCTTTAATTAAACTATTTCCAGCTTGGTTCAACTTTGATTCCACCAAAAGACAGCTTCCACATTTCTATGTAAGGAAGGTTTGGAGGTATCATTTAGATGGTAAAATCAAGATATCTCTCTATGCTTGTGAACATTCCAGTGGTTGTTACTTGTATACTCACATTCATTGGGTTGGAAGAATTTATAAGATTCACAGAGACGGTGTGGGATGGTATGTCCAAAATCTCTCACACATCGCTTGGAACTGCCCTGACCTCTGCTGCAAAGGAGATGTTTAAGGTTTTGTTCATATTCGAATTAAACCATGTCTCTAGCTTTATTTGAAGCAATTGTTTCATCATATTCAATATCAAAGTCAGCTTAACCAAGGACTGTGGCAAAGAATGGATGTTTAAAGGGACAGAAATGGGATGGGTACTCCAGAATGGTCTATTTGTCATTTCATTATCCTATACAATACATATTTTTTCCCTCCATAGAACCCTGCAAGGAAGACAATTTTCAGTGTAAGAATGGGGAATGTATTCCACTGGTGAATCTCTGTGATGGTTTTCCACACTGTAAGGATGGCTCAGATGAAGCACCCTGTGGTATGTTTTATTTTTAGGAAAAACTTTGATCATCTTAATTTCTATATTTGGATTCTACAAATACAAAAGGGAGATTATGACTATTTTTATTAGGACATATCTTGGTACTTATGGGTCATGATTTCCTGGTGATTTTACTGCCTCTGCCATCATTCTGGTTATAAGAAATGCTAACACGCAAACTTGTTTCTGTTTAAAGTTGACTACATTTAATACCTTTAAGTCTGTGTACGTTAAGTTGCTTCAGTCGTGTATGAATCTGGGCTACCCTATGGACTACAGCCTGCCAAGATCCTGTGTCCATGTGATTTCTGAGGCGAGAATACTGGAGTGGGTTACCATTTGCTTATCCAGGTGATCTTCCTGACCTGGGGATCGAACTCAAACCTCTTAGGTCTCCTGCTTTGGCAGGTAGGCTCTTTACCACTAGCACCACCCGGGAGGCCCAGCTTTAGGTCTGCTGCTGCTGCTGCTAAGTCACTTCAGTCACGTCTGACTCTGTGCGACCCCATAGACGGCAGCCCACCAGGCTCCCCCATCCCTGGGATTCTCCAGGCAAGAACACTGGAGTGGGTTGCCATTGCCTTCTCCAAGCTTTAGGTCTAGGACAATGCTTTACCTGAAAAAGTGCTTTTTTCAGGTAAAAAGCATAAAACATCTCAGAAAGAAAACAGCGCATGCCAGCCACTCTAGCCGCCACTCTTACTCTGATACTTTGTACATTGCCTATACACAGAGGTCCCCTCATGCTCATTTATAACTGACTTTCTTAGACTTGTCCTTGCATTCTTGATTCTTCAGTATCTAATTCTCCTCCTGCCTTGAGTCTCCTGCCCATCCCCTCTCCAGCTCTCTGTCGGGAATAATGACTACTTTTACTCTGTCCTACGTTTATTTCAAAAAAAAAAAAATAGTAAAAGCTATTTATGATGTGCATGTACTATAATGGGGTGCTGTAAAATGATCTTAACATAATTGGGATTAACTCTGTTTCACTGAAAACTGAGGCTTGGAGGAGTTAAGTAATTGCTAAAGATCACACATCTAGTAAGGCTTAGGGCTATGTTTTCAACCCAAGTCTGTCTAAATCCACAGGCAATGCCTTAATTCTTTTTATCATCAGAAAAAAATGGTAAACAGTAACAAACAGAATTATCGTATGGCATTTGTGGGTAAAACTACAATGGGTGATATTTTATCTGTTTGATAAACTCTCTTAGCCCAGTCTCCCTCCTAGCCTCTATTGACCTTAACGCTCTGTCCAAAATGGTTGTAAATTGAAGGGGGGATGACAGAATCCAAACAGCAGAAAAATAAGGTCAAAGAAAATACCTTCTGGAGAGAGAAGTAAGAAAAATAATGTTTAAAGTTGTTCTTGAATTTGTTTCCTTCATTTGGTAACTACGCTTATAAGATAAGCTCTTCAGATAGCTTTATTTTCTGTTTATGTGCTGTACTGATAGGCAATGAACTTACATATCTCTGCCGGTTCCATCTTTATAATGACATGAAAAAGCAAAATTTATACTACCAAACTTATCATTTTCAACTTAAGACTTACAGCATGTTCTTAAATCATACACTATCAATCTCTAAACGTTAAGAACATTACATGTTTAGCTTAAGAGTCCAGCATTTGCTTATTGGCTTGGGTCACAGTGACCCTATGAATGATCTAATCTTTTTAGTGCGTCTCTTCAATGGCACGACAGACCGCAGTGGTTTGGTGCAGTTCAGGATCCAAAGCATATGGCATGTAGCCTGTGCCGAGAACTGGACAACCCAGATCTCAGATGATGTGTGTCAGCTGCTGGGACTAGGGTAAGTAATTCCACTCAGCTCTCAAATTATTCTCAAGCTATTTTATGGGTTTCAAATTGGGTTTATTAAGAAATTTAAAATTTGTGGAAGTCATGAATTTAGAAAATACATGTGCTCAAAAGGAAGAAAACGTAAATCTTCTTTAAACCCATTCTCAAAAAGACAACCACAGTTAATAATCTTTCAAGAAATATTACATAAATATGAGTGTATAGAAATAGTATATTATAAAATCATGCAAAATACCATATTACAAGCTGTTTTGTAACCTATTTACACACGAACATTTCTCATGTCATTAAATACTGTCTATAAATTATCTTCTCTAAGAAAGGAAATATTCCATTTTATGCTCTATTATAATGTATATAATTAATCACATGAGTAATGGAGAGAACATACTTTTGCTGTGTCTTCCTGACCCATTCATGACCATTCTTTTGGAAAATTTGAGGAAGTATTATTGTCACGAGAAAGAAAATATGCAGGATTGCAAGACTTAATTCAAGTAATAATTCCATATTAATGACTCTCAAAAAATTACTATCAGTTCAGTTAAGCCACTCAGTCGTGTCGGACTCTTTGCTACCCCATAGACTGCAGCAAACCAGGCTTCCCTGTCCTTCACCATCACCTAGAGTTTGCTCAAACTCATAGCCATTGAGTCAGTGGGGTGTTGGTTATGGGGCATAATGTTTTTTAATGAAAAATCAACAAAACTCTGAAATGGATAGTTGAATATCCTCACTTCAAGTAAAGCACTGGATAAGTGGCACTGATTCGAGATTCCTACTTTAACGTTGTTTTTAGTTAAATAGTGAGTCCATGCAGGTGAGGCCCTAGGAAGTTATTTGCTTCCACTCAGTTCAGTTCCCTTGACCAGTCATGTCTGACTCTTTGTGACCCCATGGACTGCAGCACGCCAGGCCTCCCTGTCCATCACCAACTCCCGGAGTTATCCAAACTTGTGTCCATTGAGTCAGTGATGCCATCCAACCGTCTCATCCTCTGTCGTACCCTTCTCCTCCTGCCTTCAATCTTTCCCAGCATCAGGATCTTCTCCAGTGACTCAGTTCTTTGCATCAGGTGGCCAAAATATTGGAGTTTCAGCTTTAGCATCAGTCCTTCCCATGAATATTCAGGACTGATTTCCTTTATGATGGACTAGTTGGATCTCCTTGTAGTCCAAGGGACTCTCAAGAGTCTTCTCCAACACCACAGTTCAGAAGCATCAATTCTTTGGTACTCAGCTTTCTTTATAGTCCAACACTCACATCCATGCATAATTATTGGAAAAACCATAGCTTTGACCAGACGGACCTTTGTTGGCAAAGTAATGTCTCTGCTTTTGAATATGCTGTCTAGGTTGGTCATAATTTTTCTTCCGAGTAGGAAGTGTCTTTTAATTTCATGACTGCAATCACCATCTGCAGTGATTTTGGAGCCCAGAAAAATAAAGTCTCTCACTGTTTCCATTGTTTCTTCATCTATTTCCCATGAAGTGATGGGACTGGATGCCATAATCTTAGTTTTCTGAATGCTGAGTTTAAGCCAACTTTTTCACTCCCCTCTTCCACTTTCATCAAGAGTCTCTTTAGTTCTTTGCTTTCTGCCATGAGGGTGGTGTCATCTGCATATCTGAGGTTATTAATATTTCTCCCAGCAATCTTGATTCCAGCTTGTGCTTCATCCAGCCCAGCATTTCTCATGATGTACTCTGCATATAAGTTAAATAGGCGGGGTGACAATAAACAGCCTTGACATACTCTTTTTCTTATTTGGAACCAGTCTGTTGTCCCATGTCCAGTTCTAACTGTTGCTTTTTGACCTGCATACAGATTTCTCAGGAACCAAGTGAGGTGATCTGGTATTCCCATCTCTTTAAGAATTTTCTACAGTTGCTTCCACTACTTAATTTGATAGTCATGCTGAGGAGCTGTTTTATAGACTCAGGAACTTGGTACAGTTTAGGCTAAGGAGATTGGCTCCTTGACCTTGTGACCACAGTTGATGGACCTAAATGCCCTGGATGATTGGGCTTTGACTGTACAGGAGCTTGAGTTACAGTTTACTAAGTATCACTATATGATTGTCAACACAGTTGTTCTTTCCTCTGTGGTGTGGGAACCTTAGCTAAACTGTCTCCTCAAAGAGACAATGTTGGCATTAAGGTGAAGCCTTTAGAAAGATCAAAGATATCAAGATCTTCTTTGGCAAAAATATTTTTAATGCATTTGAATAAAATATGTTGAGTGATAGCATAAAGCTGACTCCAGTTGCATGCAAGAGCATATTGAAAAGGGAACATTTATCTTCATTATTTTTTCTAACAGTTGCTAATAGAAACACATTATTTTGATTATTCACAGTTAAGAAGTTTGTGCATTGGGAATGATAATGTGTCTTGTCTTTGGATAAATAAGACATAATTTTTACTTTAAATGCTTATGTGGTGGAGACAGACACAGAAATAGAGAATTACAATATATTGTGATAAATACAATGTCTTGTAGGGGAACCTCTACTCAATTTGGGCATGTCAGGGAAAGCTTTCTAGAAAGTGGCCTGAGCTGTATAGATGACGGCCAATTCCACATGACCATATACTATCTATTTACAAGTTTTTACCTTCAGCCAGATTTTACTCTCTAGTTCACTGATCTCATTTCTAATGGATCACAGTCACAATCACAGAGAGGGACAGAGAACTAGATTTTTTTTTTTTTTTTTTAGTGTGTGTAAAGCAAGTAGTACACCCCACTGCCTTCAATACAATGTTTTTCATGAGGTCAGGCACTCAGCTCTCTTCAGAAATGAGTCAGGTAATCTCTGCAAAGACTTTAATCTTTGGACCAGCACTTATTAACTAGTCTCCCTAGTGCTCTAGTAATTGAAAGAAAGTTATAGCCTTAATGAGAATTTGTGTAGGTTGGTGCATGCTAATGGAAGAAAACTTAGTGAGTTTAAAATGATGTGTTTGGTACAGAGGAAAGTAATTTAAGAGTCAATTTATTAAAAGGGCACTATAGCCTATCAAGATTATTTACACAGTTAGGGTACAAAATGCAATTCCCCACAGATTCTAGTAAATTATATGAGGCAGATTTCATCAGCTTTCCTATTTTTAATGAAATATTTTCATTCCCCACCATTGATAGCTGCCTAAGTAAAAAGAATTTTGAATAACATTTTCATGTCTCTGATCAAAGTATGAAAGAAAACATTTTAGACTGATGCAAGAATAAATGTTAAAGAAATATTGAGCAGTGATTTTTAGAATATTTCCTAGGAAACCACACTATCCTGTTATTAACCCAATAAATGAACGATGCAGTTGATGTGCTCTGCTAAGGCATTAAAATCAAGAAGTCATCAGGTCTGCAAAGCTCTACAAAATTTAGGGAATGCTAACACTTTAAAAATAGAATTAGCTATATGCATCCCCATGAGGAACTGATGTTAATTTTTAAATCCCATAGTAGTCTTGTGCTAGATACCTTCAGTTCAAATATCAAAAACATCTAATTGAACGTCTCATTCTGAAACCCAAAATTAGAAATAGAACTACTTCAATGTTCTCCCATTTCAGAGGTGTTTTGAAAATGCTGGGAGGTGAGTGGTAAATATTTTTTAAAATTAATGTTTCACATACATAGAGCATAATAGTTTAATTTCCTGTGTAAGCACTAGAACAAATTCGTATTCATAATTTAGCACTAAAAATAGGTTCATAGAAAATCGAAAGTAGAATCTGTATTTCCTATTAGTTTAAGAAATTGGTAGACAAATAATGCTCCTGTTCTTGTACATATTTTCTGTCACTATCCCTAAATTTTCAACTATGAAAGCAAAGCCTTAACACAAAAAGACAATAAAGATTAGATATAGGAATTAGTAGAAAAAGTATAACTGCTACATAAAATTTAAATAATTTTTTATTTGCTAACTTTATACAAAAATAATAAATATTCTGTTATTTTAAAATTTTAATTTATGAGTTCAACATGCAAAAAACATTTTAATTTTATTCTTAACTATGTTCCTTGGGTGGAATGGTTGAGGCAGTGGGCTAGTTGGGTAGGAAGGGCTGTGGGCAAAATGGTGAAAAAAAATTTTATTTTATTTGGTTTAACTGACCAAGCTAAGAAGCTAATCATTTGCCTGAATTGCAATTTGTACCTCTGATTTTTTTTCCTGTTTTAGAATGAGAAATACATTAATTAAAAATAAGCAAAGAGAAAATAATAGCAAACTATAATAATTTATAACTTCCTAAGATTAATCTGTAAAAGGCCTATCATCTCACAAAGATGTAGAAAACACAGGGCCCAGTGGTAGATAATTATATCTGCTATGGGCAAGGGCATGAAAACAAGCATACCACTGAAGTGTAATCCAAGAGCTGGATCAACAGTTCCCAAACCTGATGATACATTACATTCACCCAGTCATGTTCCCAGACATTCAGATTCAGGGTGGTCCAGGTCAGCGGTTCCCAGTGTTTCATTTTAAAATCAAATTAGTAACTGAATCACTTTTCTCTACAGCAGAAATTAACAGAATTTTATAAATCAACTATACTTCCATAAAGCAAATTTTAAGAAAGACAAATAGTATGTGATCTCATTTATATGTGAAAATTAAAAAGATGATACACATGATCATATTTACAAAACAGAAACAGATTGACAAACTCTGAAAAGCGACTTGTGGTTACCAAAGGGGAAAGGCTGAGGAGGGGGATAAAGTAGGAGTTTGGGATTAACATATACACACTACTGTATGTAAAATAGATAATCAACAAGGACATACTGTATAGCACAGGGAACTCTACTCAATATTCTATGATAACCTACATGGCAAAAGAATCTGAAAGAGGATGAGTACATGTATAAAACTGAATCACTTTGCTGTATACCTGAAACTAGCACAGCATTGCAAATCAACCAATATACCTCAATATAAAAGAAAAATTAAAATAAACAGTAAGATAGAAAAAGAATTAGCAGCATCTGTAACAATCACCTGGGATGCATGTATACAAATTTACATTCTGGAGCCCTACCTCAGACCCACTCATCTGAAAGTCTAGAACAGAGACCAACAGTTTGCATTTGAATAAGCCCTTAAGGTGATTCTGATGCTCTGTATAGTTTGAGAATCTCTTTCAAACTGTGGTTGTCCTTAACCTTCTTCGATGTGTCATGGACATTTCTGGCAGTCTTGGTGGAACTTACCAACCTCTTCTTAGGTGCATATTTTTAAGTTGCAAAAGAGTAAAATACACATAATTTTGAAGGAAATTCATTTCATTGAAAAAGCTATCAAAGTGTTAAAAATATAGTATGGTATTATATATTTCTTTTTTAAGAGAGTAAATAAGATATGCTGGTGATTCTAATGATTGCTGCGCTATCATAAGTGATATTTTTAGAAGAATGTGCTAAGATCTGAAGATATGTATAATTTGTCTTAGTGACAAAATTATTGGTGCTGCTAATAATATTGTGGTTAGTCACCTACATTTGTAGCAGAAATAAAGACTGTGTTTCAATTACAAGTTAGTAAAAATAAAAATATCGTTATTTCTCCTCCAACTATAAACTGGCTACATGTTACCATGAATTGCTAGGGGCTCCATAGAACTCAGGCTGGAATTTTGGCTAGAGTAAGTGCCAGAGGTCTTGGTTCTTTCAAGAACACTGGATGATTCTCCTGCTACAGGAAAGTAGAACTGTCATATCAAAAGAACCCAAGAAACCTTGTATATTTGTTTCAGTAGAAAACATAGAAATTATACAAAACATCTCTGAAGTTTGGCAGTTTGATTTCATCTGGTATTAAAAACAAAGTTCAGTTCAGTTCAGTTCAGTCGCTCAGTCATGTCCGACTCTTTGCGACCCCATGAATTGCAGCACGCCAGGCCTCCCTGTCCATCAAACTAATTAAACACTTTTTCTCCTCCTAAGAACATGAGTGCTAAGTTGTGTCTGACTCTTTGCTACCCTTGTGGACTGTAGCCTGCCAAGCTCCTCTGTCCATGGAACTCTCCAGGCAAATATTCTGTTGTGGGCTGCTGTGTCCTCCTCCAGGGGATCTTCCCGACACAGTGATCAAACCCTCCTCTCTAACTTCTCATGTATTGACAGGTGTGTTCTTTACCACTGGCACCACCTCGGCAGCCCAACATGAATTCTTAGCTTCCCTATGTGCAGGTCAACTCTGGCTTATTCCAGGGGATTCCTCAGCTTTTCATTCTCACACTAGCCTCTTTTAACTTCTCTGGAGAACTTTTTCGCTCAGTAGATCAAAACAAAATTAGAGTTTAAAAAGACCACTATAAGTAGGACATCATTAAAATGGTATTTTTTTCTTTAGAAAAAAGAAAAAGAATCAAGGCTAAGATTTCAACAAACACAGGTTGGTATTATTGCTTGCTTGGGAAAAATTCATTCCTGATGTATGCTAGTAAGTATTTGAAAGAATATTATTGGAAAATAAAGGATTCTTTTATAAGAAATCATTTATTTTTATTAATTCAATTTAGGGAGCAAACTCTTTGTTGCCTTTAACTTTTATTTTGACTTAAACATGAATGGGTATTTTGCAACCCAGAGAAATTTATGGGGCAAGGAAATTGCTAAGAATATAATTATACACATAAAGAGACAGAATTTCTTCTGGTCAATTGTGAATCATCTACCAATAAATTTTCTGCAACTTAGTTGTCTAGTCTGCAAAAGCCTGTTGTAGAGGTGGGGGTTTTTCATTTGTTTTTTGTTGCTGTTTCTGCTTTTTTAATCAAAGGCTTTTTTTCTTCACTTAAAATTTTTACATAAAAATAACAAATATTATAGTTTTCCCCAAACCAAAATATCTTTCACCATTCCCTTAAATCCTGATGTTGCGGAGAGGGAGGGAGGTGTCTATATTCTAAAATAGAAAAAGATAAGAGCAGGAGAAAACTATCATTCCCTGAATGAGTAACAAAAGTTTTCTTGTTCATTCTGATGTTGTTGTTTAGCCAGCTGTAAGTCTTGTCCAGCTCTTTTGCGACGCCATGGACTATAGCCCACCAAAGCGTCTCTGTCCATGAGATTTCTCAGGCAAAAATACTGGCCTGGGTTGCCATTTCCTTCTCCAGGGATCTTCTCTACCTAGGGATGGAACCTGCATTTCCTGCATTGGCAGGGTTCTTTACCACTTAGCCACCAGGGAAGCTCCTTGTTCATTTAGCCTCCTTCCTAAAAATTATTTCCAACTGATCAAACAGTAAACAATATGCTATATTTTTTGAGGTCGAGGACAATTTTGGATTAAATTGATGAAATCAAATGGGATAATATACTCTTTTCTCCTTTCCTTTAATTGCACCTTCCTCTTTCTCTTACTTACTTTCTTCCTTATTTTTTTTTTGCTTTCATCCTCACTTCCTTATTCCCCTCAACTTTTCATCTTTATTTCCTTCCATTCTCTCTTCTTTTCTTTACAGTCTTATATTTTCAAAATAAACTGTATTGATTTATAACAGAGTATATGTGGTAAACTTAATACACTAGGAAAGTAAATAAGGTCTAAGAAAGAAGGAACCAAATCGATACAATATACAGGGTCAGCACAATTACTAATACATGTGTTTTAGATTTCCTGGAAATCCATGCCAGAAAGAAAACATTAAAAACCACATAACTTTAATTATGAGATAAGCTGAATAATACCAGTTCCATAGGAGGAGAAGGTGATGGCACTCCATTCCAGTACTCTTGCCTGGCAAATCCCATGGGTGGAGGAGCCTGGTAGGCTGCAGTCCATGGGGTCACGAAGAGTCAGACACCACTGAGCAACTTGACTTTCACTTTTCACTTTCATGCATTGGAGAAGGAAATGGCAACCCACTGCACTGTTCTTGCCTGGAGAATCCCAGGGACGGGGGAGCCTAGTGGGCTGCTGTCTCTGGGGTCACACAGAGTCGGACACGACTGAAGTGACTTAGCAGCAGCAGCAGTTCCGTAGGAAAACAGATTTCTTCTGAAGCTTCAATTCTAAAGGAAATTTTGCATGTATGACCTTAAAATATAGTAAGGCATTAAAAAGCAAGCACTAGTGTCAGACTTTATTTTTGGGGGCTCCAAAATCACTGCAGATGGTGATTGCAGCCATGAAATTAAAAGACACTTACTCCGTGGAAGGAAAGTTATGACCAACCTAGACAGCATATTCAAAAGCAGAGACATTACTTTGCCAACAAAGGTCCGTCTAGTCAAGGCTATGGTTTTTCCTGTGGTCATGTTTGGATGTGAGAGCTGGACTGTGAAGAAGGCTGAGTGCCGAAGAATTGATGCTTTTGAGCTGTGGTGTTGGAGAAGACTCTTGAGAGTCCTTTGGACTGCAAGGAGATCCAACCAGTCCATTCTGAAGATCAGCCCTGGGATTTCTTTGGAAGGAATGATGCTGAAACTGAAACTCCAGTACTTTGGCGACCTCATGCGAAGAGTTGACTCATTGGAAAAGACTCTGATCATGACTCGATGGACGTGAGTCTGAGTGAATTCCGGGAGTTGGTGATGGACAGGGAGGCCTGGCGTGCTGCAATTCATGGGGTCGCAAAGAGTCGGACATGACTGAGTGACTGAACTGAACTGAAGAAAATTTTATAGTAAACATGGAAGTGTATATCGTATACCTCTTGCTGCTGCTAAGTCGCTTCAGTCGTGTCCAACACTGTGCGACCCCATAGACAGCAGCCCACTAGGCTCCCCCATCCCTGGGATTCTCCAGGCAAGAATACTGGAGCAGATTGCCATTTCCTTCTCCAATGCATGAAAGTGAAAAGTGAAAGTGAAGTTGCTCAGTCAACTCTTAGCGACCCCATGGACTGCAGCCCACCAGGCTCCTCCATCCATGGGATCTTCCAGGCAAGAGTACTGGAGTGGGGTGCCATTGCCGTCTCTGGTATACCTCTTATTCAAAGATAAATAAACTGCAGGGACTGAGAAAACAATGTTACAACTGAATCAAGAATATACTACAAGGGATAAATATCATTTTATCCAAGGTGCTGTCCACAGAGATCCCATCTCCCACGATCGAAGTATCAGTTTTCTCAGCCATGTTTTTGGTTTTTAGTAGGAGGTACAAGGAGTTTGTCTCCTTGCAAATACCATTAATATGGTAGAAAGTGGCTACCAGACTGACCTTATCAATTTCTCTCTGGTTCTTAATACAGTAGCTTGTACAAAGGGGTAAATTGATAAGGGAAAGAAAATTTTTTCTATGGCACTTTTTTTTTCCTTTTGTGTCTCATGAAATTTTGAGTTGAGAGCAGAAAATCTAAAATTAATTAAGCTTACTTGTTTTCTAAGAGCTAACATATGGCTGGGTAAGTGCTAGGTGAGTTGTTATAAATGAATAAGCTATTTTGGTTGCATTTTGGTTACATGTGTCCAGTTCAGTCATGATGCTTATGGAATTGTCCATGAGTCCCCACTTTCCTAGTTGGATGCTTTGCAATCCATTGCCTCAAATTCCTTTCATTCATCTTTCCCCTGCCTATTAAAATGGTCTCTCCTACCTTCTGTCCTGCCAAATCGATCCCCCTCTTTCCCTCCAATCGAAAGGGAAGGCCCATTCTTCTCCTAAAACATTTTCAGACTAATCCCATCTGGTTCCATTCATTACTTAAACCTTTTGGGGTGTGAAATGAGCTACAGTGCCTGACTGCAGCATTTGCAACATTTGTGATTCTTTGCAGCTTTAGTGAGTCCAAAAGCTTAAAACATCCCTACCTAAGCTCCAGCTTCAGGGAGGAATTCTTATCACAGTATACACAGTCTAAGGAGGGAGACGAAAGAGAGGAAACCTACAAGGGACCTGAGCAGAGAGGCAGAAGATTTAATACTGTGCAAGACACCTGGGGATAGGCTTCTTTTTCTCACTAGAATTCCTCTCTGAGTGTATTTTTATACTCCATATATGACCTCAAAAATAATAATGGTGGGCTGCATTTATATGCTTCTTTTCTCACAGAGAATAAGGTTCCCCTGAAGCCAGGGGAGCCCTTTGAGGGTGCACAACGTATAAAAATGGTAATAAAGTCTTAGAAATAGGCAGTCAGGAGGCATTACCATGTCATCAAGGTGATGCTATATGGATGCATTTTTATGTGGCACCAAACTGCAGTTTTCAAACAGTTATGCAAATATGCACAGAGTTATCTAAATCTGCAGAGCTGGGACCTTTTCAGAATTAAAAAAAAAAAAAAAAAGCAAACTCCAGTTGTAATCTTGACAGAATGCCTCTCAAAAATGAACAACTAGTTTTCTTGCAAAAAGGAGATTGAGTCAGGGAGTGCCTCAGTTACATGCTTTAATTAAAGAACTGAATATAATATATTCTCAGCAGTTCAATTTCTCAGTTCTGAGACTTTATTTCCATGAACCAAACAGTGACTTAACATATGGTTGCCAACCTTTTATTTTGCCAAGAATATTTTAAATGTATCCTCATTATCTCCATCATTTTCTAAAATAAGAAATAGTTTATCATAAACTTCCTCTGCTGCTTATATTTTGTATATTGTGAATACCAATTGGAAGACATCGTGTTTGGTTTGTAAAAGGTGAATTCAGCTTGGCAGGGTTTGAAATGCAGGTACTCTCTCTCAAATTAAATTCTAACTTTTAATATCCAGCACCGATGCCTGGAAATGTTTGTATGAACCAATGGGCTCTATATACCACCCTTAGGTTGCTGATATCAATATTTACAATAAAAATTAATTATGTGAGTACTTTAGAAGTTTTTTCTAAAAGAATGTTTTACCCAGTTGTTCTGAGTAACCCAAAACAATCTACGTGCACCATTAACTGCAGGTTTTTTTCTCATATAAGGTTTGAGTTTGCAAATTTAGAACACAAGCTTAGAATACAAGGTTTATGCGTGTCATTTTTTCCACATACATACATAATCTATTTTTCTTAGCCAGCTATTGAAAACATAACTATGAAATGGTACTTGAGAATCCCAGGTAGAACATTCAGCATTTACTAAATATTCTTCGTCCTTAAAGCTTTGCCTCTAGTCTTCCTTTCTTCTAGGATAGGCTTGTGTTAAAAATGTAATTGAAAATCCCACCACAGTGCAGCGCCAGTGGTAGGTGTGTGATGAACAGGTATTAGATTAAACACTGATTTATAAATAATTTTCAATATTTTTTCAATTTCATTTTGCTTAGACTTTGCTTTGAATTTCCACAGAAGTTAATACATCTCCTCAGGATCTATCTTTAAAAGACAATTAAGCAATAGACTAAAAGCAGCCAGAGACAAAGGAAGCCTTAAATCCACAACCTCAATGTGCATTTTTAATGAATAACTCTTCTGAATGTTCCCCCATGTAGTCACAAGTGCTGTCAAGTGACAAAACTAAACCAATTCAATAACCAGTGGATGTCCTTTATTCAAGGGGAAGGACTTCCCCCAGTGGCTCAGTGATGAAGAATCCACCTGCAGTGCAAGAGACGCAGGAGATGCAGGTTCCATCCCTGGGTCAGGAAGATCCTCTGGAGAAGGAAATGACAACCCACTTCAGTATTCTCGCCTGGAGAATCCCATAGACAGAGGAGCCTGGCAGGCTACAGTCCATGGGGTTTCAAAGAGGCAGACATGACTGAGCACACACATACACATGCATTCAGGAAAAAAATAGCCCATAGATTGGAGGGGACAATGCCTCACAAGCGGTGTAGCACTATTACTAAGGGATCTGGGGCAAGAGTGAGTTGAATGTTAGAAGAGGCAAGGGAGAAATAGGGTACCACTGGCTAAAAGGCCAAGGATTTCCTTATAGCCTTACAGGCTACCAGGTCATATTTTCTGGGGTAAGGTGAGTCAGCTAAGGCAGAAAGTGAAGAAGAACTAAAGAGTCTCTTGGTGAAAGTGAAAGAGGAGAGTGAAAACACTGGCTTAAAGCTCAACATTCAAAAAACGAAGATCATGGCATCTGGTCCCATCACTTCATGGCAAATAGATGGGAAAACAGTGAAAACTGTGGCTGACTTTATTTTGGGGGGCTCCAAAATCACTACAGATGGTGATTGCAGTCATGAAATTAAAAGACGCTTCCTCTTTGCAAGGAAAGTTATGACTAACGTAGACAGCATATTAAAAAGCAGAGACATTACTTTGCCAACAAAGGCCCATCTAGGCAAGGCTATGGTTTTTCCAGTGGTCGTGTATGGATGTGAGAGTTGGACTGTGAAGAAAACTGAGGGCTGAAGAATTGATGCTTTTGTACTGTGGTGTTGGAGAAGACTCTTGAGAGTCCCTTGGACTGCAAGGAGATCCAACCAGTCCATCCTAAAGGAGATCAGGCCTGAGTGTTCATTGGAAGGACTGAGTTGACGCTGAAACTCCAGTACTTTGGCCACCTGATGCGAAGAGCTAACTCATTTGAAAAGACCCTGATGCTGGGAAAGATTGAAGGCAGGAAGAGAAGGGGAACAACAGAGGATGAGATGGTTGGATGGCATTACCAACTCAATGAACATAAGTTGGTTAAACTCTGGGAGCTGGTGAAGGACTGGGAGGCCTGGTGTGCTGCAGTCCATGGGGTCGCAAAGAGTCGGACACGACTGAGAAACTGAGCTGAGCCAGCTAAATCTGAGTTGGAGGATTATGACTGGTGTTACATTTTCTTGACAGTGAAGCACTTCCTGTAAGTGCAGGTTGACTTAGATTTAGATTAGTAACATGGACCAGGCCCCTGGGTGATATTCATTTTGTGGATCCTGATTTATGAGTTAATTTATCAGTGCCTTAAACAGATTGCTTAGGTCCATCCATTTTGTCACAATTGGCAAAATTTTATTCTTTTGTATCCATTCCTCTGTTGATGGCCAAATAGGTTGCTTCCATATTTTGGTTATTGTAAATAATACTGCTGTGAACACTGAGGTGCATGTATCTTCTTAAGTGAGTGTTTTCCTTTTCTTTGGATGTCTTTATTCCTGTTTTCTTTTCTGAGCTATAACAACTATATTTTATATAAGTCTTTAAAAAAGATAATTATTCTTCCCACATGGAATGAATATATTAAACTTTAGCAATAATAGTACTAAGACTCATTTTCCCTTCGGTAAATCCATTTTAGATTTTATTAAAGGACTGCTCATTGATTTGTGTGCTTCAGTTACTTTCATCTGTTTATAAAATGAAAGTGCAAGTGCTGAATTCTGGGACATTACATAGGAGTTTCATTGTTCCAGCTTTCTGTTCAGTGGATGAAAGCTACTAGACACTTTCAGTGTCTTTAAGGTATTGTCTTACCTGAAAAAGAGAGGAAATACCCTCTCCTTATTTCTTTTCCTCTTACTGATCATAATAGCCATGAGTCTTCCTTGGAAACTCCTCTGTGTACAGAGTTAGGAAATGTTCAGCATTGACTATCGTCCAGGGAATACACTGGACCCTCTTTTAGAGAGGCAGTGGGCAAGTCCATAATGATATTCCAAAAGATAGGAACCACATCATCTTCCTGCCAGCCAGGAGGAGAGAGCAGGTACCAGGATGTCTCTAGCCTAAAGGCATAGTTTATATGAAGATTGAAATCTAGAATAAATAAAAGGCAGGAAAAATATTAAAAACTCAGAAGTTAAAGTTTCCAGCCTAAGCCTAGGAAAGAGTGGATAATTAAAATAAATCTTCCATGAAGGCTCACAGTTGACAGAATGGCTATAATAGGCTTTCAAGGACAACAAAAGCCAGTAACTTAATATCTTTTGTCACATAAAGTTGGGTAGCCCATTCTGGCTTGCTGGTTGACACTCAGAAGTCCAGGCTACATACTCTGTCTTTTAGAACAATCACACGGCTTATGACTTTAAATTAAGATGCTTATTAATAGGCTTTGCATTGAATAAAATATCAAGAACAGAGCGACTAAAATAAACACTCATATTTTAAAAAACCTTTTTCTGCAAGTAAACCTTTTTCTGCATTCTTAGACAATGTGCATGTTCTTAAAAGGTGAATTACACTCAACAGGAAAAAATGTTTAATAAATTATGGTGCAGCAAGTCTGTGAAGTCGTCATTATAACTGACCATTATGGAACTTTCTGGACAACATAGAAAAACTCAGATGACAAACTCAGACACTCAAGCGATGTGTGCACTGATCTTAACTCAGTTAAATAATAAATATGAGCAGGCAAATAAGAACTAGAAGTATTATACAAACATCATCGTCCAGTGTATTCCCTGGATGATAGTCAATGCTGAACACTTCCTAACTCTGTACACAGAGGCGTTTCCAAGGAAGACTCATGGCTATTATGATCAGCAAGAGGAAAAGAAATAAGGAGAGGGTGTTTCCTCTCTCTTTCAGGTCAGACAATATCTTAAAGACACTGAAAGTGTCTAGTAGCTTTCATCCACATTTTATGTCATTGTGAGTAATTCTTCTACAGATCTATAACATCTTTTAAACATTAAAACACTTGAAGTTGAATATTAAAATGTTAATCTCTTTGTCAGAAATTTGATAGTTTACTTCAATGTCCACAGCACTAAATAACTAGTAGTCTAATTTATGTTTTTGTTTGTTTGCTTGTATTTTTATTTCGTTCCTGGGTTTTTCCCTAGGACTGGAAACTCATCCATGCCAACCTTTTCTACTGGAGGTGGACCATTTGTAAAATTAAACACAGCACCTAATGGCAGCTTAATACTAACGCCAAGGTAGGTTACAAAATGCATTCTTTGATTAGATGTACGTGGACCAAATAATAGATTTCAAAGCCATTCAGATTTTGAAGCCATCCCATACTGGCCATATAATTTTGAAAGATATTTAACTTTTTGGTATTCAGGTAATCTCAAGAAGTATCTAATCCATCCTATTGGATAACATTACCTAATCCATATATATGGTAAGATAGTCAAATGAAGTATTGTCGTGTAACTAGCACCCAGAGATTCAAAAAGTTTTACATCAATATCTTTTTTATCCCTACTCTTGGATTTTAAAAAAGTAAATCCCATAGACAGGCTTCCCTGGTGGCGCAGACGGAAAAGCGTCTGCCTGCAATGTGGGAGACCTGGGTTTGATTCCTGGGTCAGGAAGATCCCCTGGAGAAGGAAATGGCAATCCACTCCAGCACTCTTGCCTGGAAAATCCCATGGACGGAGGAGCCTGACAGGCTATAGTCCATGGGGTCGCAAAGAGTTGGACACGACTAAGCGACTTAAATTGTGAGAGTTGAGATAAATAGGTACATATCAGACTAAACAGAGTGATGCCATTATGTATCATCAAAAGAGAAGAGAGAAAAACATAAGTCGTGGTATTCTTTTTCCTAGCAAATGTGTTCATGCTAAGTTGCTTCAGTTGTGTCAAACTCTTTGTGATCCTATTGGTTGTAGCCTATCAGGCTCCTCTGCCCATGGAATTTTCCAGGCAAGGATACTGGAGTGGATTGCCAGGAGAGTTCCTTACCACTAGAGCAACCTGGGAAGCCTCTTCCTTGCAAACAGAACATGGATATTAACTGAAGGAATCCAGGCTCTAAGTCGTGTCTGCATTTCTCTTTTACCCTTTAAAATTAGGTTTGCTTTTACTCATGTTTTAAAAGCAGCATCTTTCCTGTATTCAAATATCTGTTTTAGCTTAGATTATGTCATTTCTTCTGTTCAGGCATGAATGATAACTTCAGTTATTAACTAATTAATTTGATTGGCTTCAAATTTTACAGCTCCATTAAAGGCTAGCTTGAGGGTGGGTGGCATCACGGACTCGATGGACGTGAGTCTGAGTGAACTCCAGGAGTTGGTGATGGACAGGGAGGCCTGGCGTGCTGCGATTCATGGGCTCGCAAAGAGTTGGACACGACTGAGCGACTGAACTGAACTGAACTGGGGGTGGGTGGAGAAAGTTACTTTAAGAAAAGACTATAACTACAAGAATTTAAGATATTATTGCTGGTACATTAGGTTGTAGTTTTTGGTTTAATGTATTATATGGTGAAAAGTGAAATTATATAATTATTCAGCTGTTCATGAAAAGTTGCCATTTCTGTAAGTTCAACCAGTAAAACAAATGTTAAACGAGTACTTTTAGCACCAAAGTACTTTGCAGTTGAATATTTTATATGAATGCTTGCACAGCCTTAGCTGATATTATTAGTCTCATCGGGGATGAAGCAAAGAATCTGCAAGATCTCCTTTCACAGATTTCCTTTTTATAAGTCATGTCTAAATTTATATTACCATTACAGATGTTGAGCAGCTTGTATGTTGAGAATGCCTCCCATTTATATTTTACAAACATTTAAGGATGAGTTAGGAAGCAAGGGAAAAATACTAAATATTTTCATATTAATTATATGCATGTTTAAAATAAGAACTAGGTTATTCTATGCTTATCAACAAAATGGCAGTATCATTGTACATTGATGTCTCTATTGTATGTAGGTTTGTGTTATCTGAAAGAGATACCATTTATAGACAGAGATATTTGAAACTTTCAGTATATCAGTAAGCCAAGACATTCTTAATCTCTTTCTTGATTAGCCACGTATACTGGGTTGGCAGGAAATCAGATATATTTGCACTTAGTTAATTTATTAATATATTTATTTGTTTTTTGAAGAGACAGGTTTATTGCCCCATGTAATGTAATGTTTTGAAAATGCTCTTTCACTAGTGGTCATAATAAAAATATAAGAAAAGGAAGAAGATATCAAGGAGGATGATTCTTCTAACTACGGAAGCAACTTGACCTGAAATAACTGGAAAAGTAGAATTGCGCTACTTCCAGTACTGGGTTTCCTTTTTCTTTGTCTGGTAGTCCTAGACATAAGCAAATTTTGATTTTATACATATTGGTTGAGAATGTGTTCTAGATACAAGATGTAGAGTGCTTATCAACACTTTGCCCCTCAGTCGCTCAATCACGTCCAACTCTTTGAGACCCCATGGACTGTAGCCTGCCAGGCTCCCCTGTCCAGGCAAGAATGGAATTTTCCAGGCAAGAATACTAGAGTGGGTTGCTATTTCCTACTCCAGGGAATCTTCCTGACCCAGGGATCAAAAATGCATCTTCTGTATCTCTATTACAGTCTGCATCTCAGTTAAACATTACAATGCTACAGAGGGTATTTCCAGTTCATATAAAACCTCTGTGACTTAGGTAGTACTTCTGTACTCTAAGGTTAAGGAAACAAGCCTGGTGTTGATAAGTGATTTGGACACTTTCACAAAGCTGGAGGCAACATGAGATTTTAAGCCTTCCACTTTCCATTCTACCCTCCTATATTGTGAATGCTCCAAGGCAGCATATTACTTTAAATAGCAGTTTTAGAAAGGAAAAAGAAAGAAACAGGGCCAGTGTTGTTGGGCAAATATAGGAAGAGAATTTAGTTCACTTTGTCAACACAGCAGATACAGACATCCATTTGTATCCCAATGTTGTCCCACTGGACTGGGAGTAAGACACAGCATCATGGCATTGCCTATTTTCCCATAGAGGGGAATAACCTAGTTCTCACTCCAGGACCGAAGACCAGAACAGTTACTCTATTTTCTCTAAACTCTCTAGATATACCTAGACAAATGGACTCACTGCTCACTCTGACTGGAAGTGAAGCCTCTTACTGCTCTGTTCTGAGACTACATACGTGCTTGTGTATGAAAAGTTTGATTAAGCAAAACACGTGAAGAATGAGGTGCTAGTTCACTTTAATTTTCTGGTTAAGTTAGCCAAAATCGGTTAAGTTAGCCAAAATCGGTTAAGTTAGCCAAAAACTTTTCTGTGCTTGCTGAAAAGAAATCCATCCATTTTATACAAACAACATAACATTAAGTATTGCTCAACACCTAAGAATAGAAACCATTTTGAATATCAGTTTTTATTGATAAGTATGGTAAATGTAGTAAGTTTGGATGAAACAGGACATCATCATGGAAAATATCTTAAAAACTGCTTATCTCCTAACCCTAGGTGGATAACAGAAGGAGAGTTAACTGAGGCTTCTTCTTTGGGGAATGTTAGATGCATACTGATACATCTACAGAAAGTGAAATTTGCTCAGTCGTGTCCAACTCTTTGCAACCCCATGCACTATATAGTCCATGGAATGCTTTAGGCCAGAATATTGGAGTGGGTAGCCTTTCCCTTCTACAGGGGATCGTCCCAATCCAGGGATCAAACCCAGGTCTCCTGCACTGCAGGCGGACTCTTTACCAACTGAGCTATCAGGGAAACCATATAGATACATCTATATCTAGATAGATATACCTACATGCACATTGCTTATTAATAAAATATACATTTCCTTATATTTCAATTGAATATGTCTACTCTAAAGAATTTGTCCATTAGACAACATGAATGCCTGTGATCAAATACTTACCATGTATGTTCCAAAAACATTGAATTGCTCTGATTGTATTTATTATCTCACATGGATCTTGGGTCATGTTTCATGTTTTTTGATTTGGTCTTTTCTAAAATTTCAAGCATCTAAACAATGTGCACAAGAGATTGTATAAATATTTAAATAGAAACTTAAATTACATACATATGTGTGTTTTATTATAAGCGATAGCTACATAGCTGCATCAGGAAAAAGTGTTGGCAAGCTCTTTAATTCCTTGTATTATACTGATCTCTAGTGGTTGGTAAGTATAACATTTTAAAACAATTTTTCTTTTAATCTCTTTAAACGAGAATTCTTGGCTTTGAAATAAGTCGGTGTCCAAATATTTAAACAGGTAGTGAGTTTTTAATTATTTATGCCTGCACTTTAGGTGCCTGTTTACACATCTGTCTCCTTTGAAGGTAGGACCTATGATTTATTCATCATTGAATTCTGTGAATAAGTACACAGCCTCACACAGTGTTAGGCACCAAGGCATATTCTGTGTTATAGAATGATGAAATCCAAGGTTGATTCACAGAAGCTAACAGTAGGCATGGTTTATAGAATACTCATTCTGTATAATGCACAATAGTAATTCCATTGCAAATATTTCTTTATTTCTCACAAAACTCCAATAAGGTACTATGCCCCAATTAATGGATATTAAAACTGAGCCTTGGGGATATTGAGCAACTTATCTAAAATCACCTGAGTTGCAGAGTTAAAGGTTCAAACTCAGCTTTATTTGACTTTCAATTGAAGATTCTTTGCTGTGCATTTCAACCTCCCTACATTTTGAGTATGATATATTTAAAAGCCCATTGTACTAAAGAGAAAAAATAGGATAACCTATAATACTATGTTTTGTTTGAAATGTTATGTGCACCATTTTTTAAATATAGTTGCTCTTCTATTACAGCCAACAGTGCTTAGAGGATTCACTGATTCTGCTACAATGTAACTATAAATGTAAGTAAATATTTCCTCTTGTTCTCCTTCAAGCCTTCAGTTTAATGTCCTGGAGTCCCTGTCACCTTAAATTATTTTGTAATGGCCCATTCAATTTTCAGGATCAGAGGAAATTCACTGAAACTAACTAGAGGCTGTTTCTTCAATTATCTTAATAGCATGTGGGAAAAAACTGGTGACTCGAGAAGTTAGCCCAAAGATTGTTGGAGGAAATGACTCCAGAGAAGGAGCCTGGCCTTGGGTCGTTGCTCTGTATTTCAATGATCAACAAGTCTGCGGAGCTTCTCTGGTGAGCAGGGACTGGCTGGTGTCGGCCGCCCACTGCGTGTACGGGTGAGTGTGACGTCACTTCCCCAACAAGGTGACCCTGGCAGACCCTGTGCATCCCATTTCAGGCAGCCTCCCCAAATCCTCCCAGCAGGGAAACGTCCCCACTGTTTATAACACTATAATCTGTCCAGTAATTTTCCCATGAAAGTCATGTATAAAAATAAAGTACAATTAAAACTCATTTTCATTAGAGTCTTACATCAAGTATTATGTTTCCCACATACATAAATATTGAAATTTCCACTTATTCACAAGGTAAGCATTTTTAAAGGTATAAAATGAGCTTTTACCATATAATTTGTGCTGGTTATCAGTCATTTAGAACAATATTCATTGTCATTAAGTCATCAGTGTCAAAAAAAAAGCATGTATCAATAGATCTGGAGTTACAAACTAAAAAGTGTGCTCTTTGAAATTCATATGTAAGCACCTTGCTGTGAATTAGCTTAAAAAGGGTTCTTTAGTTCTCAAGTCAGATCTGTTTTGATGCTGGTGCTGCTGCTGAGTCGCTTCATTTGTCTCCCACTCTGTGCGACCCTATGGACTGCAGCCTGCCAGGCTCTTCTGTCCATGGGATTCTCCAAACAAGAATGCTGGAGTAGGTTGCCATGCTCTCCTCCAGGGACTCTTCCCAACACAGGGATAGAACCCAGGTCTCCTGCATTGCAGGCAGATTCTTAAGCGCTAAGCCATCACAGAAGCCCGTTTTGATGCCAACCGTAACTAAAACTTAGAACTAAGAATCAACCATGTCTAATGTGCTTCTTGTAGTATGATTTTACAAAGTACATGCGGAATTCTAGGATTTGTCTTCTCCCTGTAGAGCAGCCATCCTTAGAGCAGTGCCTCAGGAGAAATGAAAGTGGATGGAGGAGGTAGAAAATACACATCAATATTCCTGGGTCCAAGAATGTGTTAATTTCTTCATCTACCTGAAAGATGTCACCTCTTTATGTAATTATACTCCAACATTTCTGAATTAGGTCAGAAAAAGGTAGCTTCCTCATAGATTCCTGAGACCTCACAAGGGTGATTTCCTGCCCCTGATTGAGTAGGAGAGGCCTCCAGGAAATGACCTTAACTGTGAGGGTTAGAATGAGCTGCAAACATCCAGAATCTCTAAGTGAAAAAGTGCCGTGTGTGTGCAGAATGAAGGAGACAACTGCTGTTAATCAGGTTAAAAGACTAACTTTGTACAAACACAGACACTGAAAGTTCTTGGCTGAATGGAGATAAATCAACCACAAAGGCAGTCAAAATTGTTTGGAAGACACGGAGACCCAGGGAGAATGAGTATTAATGAATTGAGACTAATGTGAAATACCCATCATACCAGAATGAGAGCAATCTCACAGCAAGAATGCTGGGAGCCTTCTAGGCTAGTAAGGACCCTAATTTGTAGTTTGGCCAATTACCTTCATGAGGGCTCTCCAAGGTACTGTCTGCTTCTAAAGTTCTCAGAGTCTGTGCATTACACTCTGTATCTGGGTGACAATACTACAATCTCTCCCATATCTAAACTGTACCCTGACTTTGCTGCTTCTTGATAACTCTATTTTAATCTTTTTTTTTCCTACCATATCATAAAAAAATAAAAAATATCTGTAGTAGTCAATTTTCCCATTCCCTGCCTGCTAAACAAGACTTCAATCTTTACCTACACATGCTCTATGCATTGGGCATGTCACCAATGGGTGACCTGTATCCTAACTATGTTACAGGTGAAAGGTATCTTTAGCTGGAAATTCAATGTTTTCTGCTGCACCATAGGTAGTTCTTAGTAAGAGATCAATCTCCTGTATTAACGTCAGATTTGGTAAATTCATCCATTCGATATTCTTGCAGAACATATGTTTTCTAAATATCAACCAGCCTTGCCATGATGTTAATGACATCTTTCAATTATCTACTTTACAGCTGTACTTATTTTGGGTTAAGGATACCAATAGCATCTTTTGAAACCATGAATACATGAAGGAAATGGGAAAACATTTTCATCTAATATAAACACATGTTCAGTCATACAGGATATAAAATGACTTTTCATACAGTTTTAAATCTGAACAAAGGCAAGCAAGTGTAAGCTGTAATAGAATTGTGATGGCTCAGACTTTTCCTCAGCAACTTTGCATTGTTCACACTCTCCTTAGCCCCTCAGTAGCATTATATCTCATTCTTTTTCAGTTGCCAGGAGTTTTCTTGCTTTCTTATGTATATCTCTAACCAAGAAAGTTTCTGATATTATTTCAGAGAGTTTTATCCAAGAAAACTATTCTTATAAATATGCTTATACTGACTCTGATTTTTAAAACTCTACTTATACAGCAAAAAGTATAATTTCTTAATAAAAAGGAGAACCCAAATCAGGAAACTTACTGAAACTAAACCGTACAAATAACCTGTACCTGTGTGCATGTTAAGTCACTTCAGTTGTATCCAGCTGTAGCCCACTAGGCTTCTGGGCTCCTCTGTCCATGGGATTCTCCAGGCAAGAATACTGGAATGGATTGTCATGCCCTCCTTCTGTGGATCTTCTTGACCCAGGAATCAAACACTGATCTCTTATGTCTCTTGCATTGGCAAGTGGGTTCTTTAACACTAGAGCCACCTAGGAAGCTAGTGACCTGATCTGACCTGACCACGATGTAAATCTGCTCCAGGAGTTTCCACCTATGGATAGTTAAATGCTTTAATTGAAGAGTTCTTCTCTGTCTACATTTGTATGTTCACACCCCCTTTCCCATCCCTCAGCTTCAGTATTCCTGAATGTCACTAAATTTCCCTGTGCTTGTTCCATTTCTCCTTTACTATTGTGTCTGTTTTTTTTGTTTTTTTGTTTTTGTTTTTTTTTTTTTTTGTCCAACCTTAAAAGAGATATTTGAAAAGTATGAGCCGAATTTGCTCTGATTTAAAGACAAGGTGGACTTCAACTCAGAGAATAGGATTTTGATCCGACCTATGGTACTAACTGAATGAAGGGTACTTATGGTACTGACTAAAGGGGAAGCCCCCTTGTGGCTCAGATGGTAGAGAGTCTGCCTGTAGTGCAGAACACCCAGGTTTGATCCCTGGGTTGGAAGATCCCCTGGAAAAGGAAATGGCAAACCACTCCAGTAATCTTGCCTGGAAAATCCCATGGATGTAGGAGCCTGACAGATACAGTTCGTGAACTCGCGAAGAGTTGGACACCACTGAGCGACTTCACTTTCCCTTTTACTCTTTCAAGGCACTGACCTTGTGTGACTTCGAATCAATCTGTGGGTTTCAGGATCTCATCTGTAGAGTGTCCACAGAATATCTACCTCCTAGGGTGATTGCCAGGGCAAAATTAAGATGCTGCAATGCTTTTGTGAATTAGACAAATGTGCAACAAAATTTTTATTATTCCTGCTCAGGAAATGTCCTTGGAAGAAGACTCTAAGTCTTACCCACGAGATATTCAGCACATTTATTTTCTACATTTTTTATATTGATATAATTTTAGACATGCCCCCAAATTGCAAATAATAGTACAGAGAACTCCTGTGTACCTTCACTGACATTTACCATTTGTTTACATTTTATGCTATGAGAACTTTCTCATTCTTTCATTCCCTCCACTTTGGAGAAATATTTGTTTTCTGAATCATTTGACAGTGGGTTAAACATGTGCCTCTTTACTCTGTGTTCTTTGTTTTTTTTTTTTTAAACTAAGAACAAAAATATTTTCCTACATAATCACAGAAAATCATGGAAATTAACATGCACGCAATACAATTATCTAATTAACTAACACAGTATATATTTACTTTTGTCAATTGTCCCAAATATGTTTTTTAGAACATTTGTAGCTTGTATGTTTTCTCCACCCAAGAACCAATTAAGTATAAGGCACTCAATTTGATTGCAATGTCTCTTTCATCTTTAATCTAAAACAGCCTTTCTGTCAGCCTTACTATCTTTGTCTTTGTCAGTCTTTTTTTCTTGTTTTTGATATCTTTTTAATACAAGCAAGTTATTTTATAGAAAGTCTTTATATTTGGGGAAACCCTTCAAGCTTGCTCCCTTGTTGGTCTTGATATATCCCCATTCTTTGAGAACTTCCTTACTTTCTGGCAAAATAAAAAGTTCCAGGTTCATCTTGTAGTTTCCCTGCCCTTGCCCTCAAATTAAGCTTTCTATAAGAAACCCCAAATCCATTCAGCAATTTTAGTTCCTTCTACATTTAAAAAATAATATCGTCTACAGGCCTATAGTTGTTGGTATGCCCTGATTCTAGACCCTCTCAGTGGGCATATCTCTATACTCTCACAGCTCTATAAATATGAACTCAAAATGGAACAATTCAAATAAAACACAATAGAATACATTTCAGTCTTTTCTCCTTCCATATTTTTAACTCATCTCCAATTATGACAAAGCTTATTTATGCTGTCTACAAAATAACTATGGATTTGCTCAAGCTTAGAATGGAAAAGTAGTTTGAAAATTGTGAACCATAGCACTGTCTAAAGCAACCAGAGTTTAACATTGCTTTCATTTTTTCCCACTGACATATGCAAAATGCCTAATCGTAAATGTCTAATTTGATTAGTTTTAAAAATGCATATGTCTGTGTGACCACACTCTCATCAAGACATAAAACATTTCCACCACCTGGGAATTCCTCCCTTACCGCTTCCCAGTCATCACCATCCTTGAAGGAGACTCCAGAAGGGACCACTGTTCAGTCTGGGTGGGTCACTCATTTATAATTTACAGTATGGATCACATCTATTGAATAGACATCTATTTATGATGAAATTCCTGGAGGAGGAAATGCACCCCACTCCAATATTTTTGCTGGGAAAATCCCATTAACAAAGAAGCCTGGTGGACTACAATCAGTGGAGTCACAAAGAGTTGGACACAATTGAGCGACTGAGCACAATAATGAAATTACCATTGACAAGAAGCCTCTTGTCAATCTTCCATTCTTTAATTTGCTCTCAGAGATGATCAAATGCACCATATGGATTACCTCATTTCTCATTAAAACAATTTATTGAAACAGGTGTTAACATTTCTGAAATAGATGATTTCATAACCAGGTGTTTTGGTGTATGACAAGAAATACACACTACTATTTATGCTTTATTTAGTGCTAACTTAATTTAACTTATAGTGATAATAAAACTCTGAAAACCAACTTTTTAAACAGTATTGACTACAGTGAGCAATAGTCATTCAGTCGTGTCCGACTCTTTGTGACCCTATGGACTGGAGCCTGCCAGGCTCCTCTGTCCATGGAAGTCTCCTGGCAAGAATACTGGAGTGGGTTGACATTTCCTTTTTCAGAGAAACTTCCTGACCCAGGGATTGAACTCACGTCTCCTGGATTGCAGGCAGATTCTTTACCATCTGAGCCACCAACATTAATTAATTAATTGATACTGCAATTACAGTTTAAAATTTGGATTCTTTTTAATGCCTCAAACAGATAGATCTAGGACACAGAATCTACCCAAACATAATGTTTTAAAAATTATTTCATTTCTACTTAAACATACTCTAAAAAAATATTGTGGGTTTAGTTTCTCTATCTACCTATTCTTATGGTTTTATGAGATCAGCTAATAATAAATTATCTCCTTCAGGTTGCAGAAATCCTGTTACACTTTTTCAAGATTTTAGTAATTTGTACAGATCAAAAAAAAATGAAGAGTATTTTCCTGAGCCAGTAGGGATGTCAAGATTAGTGACTTATTGGGTTTTGGTTATGGCATGGATCTTGATTCCTTTTCTAAGAGATGCCAATTTCCAATCTGTTGTCATCTACTTAAAGTCACCTTTGGCCCATATCATATAACTCATTTCCTTCATAGTATTCTATCAGCACTACTTTTAATAACATACTTTCATTAACAGGTAACTTATTATTAGTCCACTCAGAAGTTTTATTTCCTAAATGTTTCAGTATCTGATCTCCGAAGCTACTTCTACTTTGAGAATGAATTCTTCATCTTGGATGGCATTACTGTGTGCTCTCTTCCCTTATTTATTTTGTGTAATCACGTGTGCTGATCTGGCTTGATCTGCACCTCGTCTCTCTACCTGGCTGATATGTGTAACCACTGGTTGTGCTCAATCTTTCTGACTCCTGGATTGCATCGTTTTTCATGTATTGCTTCAGTCGTTTTTTGTTCTGCTTTTGGCTTCACTGAGTCTTCATCGAGGTGTGTGAGTTCTCTATTGTGGCCCACAGGCTTAGTTTTGGGCTCCTAGTTCCCTGATCAGGGGTGTAACTTGTGTCCCCTGCGTTGGAAGGAAGATTCTTAACCACTGGACCACTAGGGAAGTCCCAGGGAACGCTTGCCTGTGCCAAGCACTGTTCTAAGTTTTAGGGATAATAATGTTCACAGACCAACAAAGTTTTTGCCTGAATGATGCTAATATTACAGGGTAGGGAAGAAAACAGAAACACTGAGAAACCTTTCTACCACTGTTAATCAGGAAGTGATTGATGGTGGGGTAGGAACAAGATATGAGATGTAAGCAAGACCATATCCTAGGCCCTGGGGAGGAATCCGTTGACTGCGGTAAGTGGGATGTGAGACTGTTTGGAAGGCGGAAGAGTGACCTTGTCTTGTCAGGTATCTGTGTAGAGATTCCACTGCTGAGGGGAGCAAGGATAAAGTTGGGAGAACCAGTCAGAAAGAAACAGTGGTGGCTCTAAGATTATGTTAGAGAAAGCTGGACAAATGTCTGGATCTTATTAATATGCTAAGACGCTGAGAGTCTTCTCTTGTTGCTAGTGATCTCAGAAAGTGAAGAGGAACTAAAGAACTTCTTGATAAGGGTGAAAGAAGAGAGTGAAAAAGTTGGCTTGAAACTCAACATTTAAAAAAAAAACCTAAGATCATGGCATCCAGTCCCATCACTTCATGGTAAATAAAAAGGGAAAAACCAGAGGCAGTGACAGATTTTATTTTCTTGGGCTCCAAAATCACTGCAGACAGTGACTGAAGCCACAAAATTAAAAGATGCTTGCTCCTTGGATAGAGAGCTATGACAAACCTAGATAGCATTTTAAAATGCAGAGACATCACTCTTGAGAGTCCCTCAGACAGCAGAGATCAAACCAGTCAGTCCTAAAGGAAGTCAACTGTGAATATTCATTGGAAGGACTGACGATGAAACTGAAGCTCCAATAGTTTGGTCACCTGATGGGAAAAGTCGACTCATTAGACAAGACCATGATGCTGGGAAAAGTGAAGTTGCTTAGTCATGTCTGATTCTTTGCGACCCCATGAACTGTAGCCTACCAGGTTCCTCCGTCCATGGGATTTTCCAGGCAAGAATACTGGAGTGGGCTGCCATTTCCTTATCCAGGAGATCTTCCTGACCCAGGGATCAAAGTTGGGACTCCTGCATTGCAGGCAGACCCTTTACCATCTGAGCCACCAGCAGATGCTAGGAAAGAATGAAAATAAAAGGAGACGTGGGCAGCACATGATGTGATGGTTGGATAGCATCACCAACTTAATGAATATGAATTTGAGCAGACCCTGGAAGTAGTGAAGGTCAGGGGAACCTAGCGTGCTGCAGTTCAAGGGGTCAAAAAGACATGATTTAGTAACCAAACTACAACAACAGATAGAAAAGGAGAAGAATAAAGGGTTTGTCTTTAAGCAATAAGATGAGTGTTGATATCATTTATTGAGACGATGAAAATGAGAAGAAACAGGATTGGAAAGGGAGTAAAAGTTCTGATGTTTTGTGTATTAAATTTGAAACTTCCTTCCAGAATCCAGGCTTCCCAGGTGGTGCTAGTGGTAAAGTACCTGCCTGCCAATGCAAGAGACACAAGAGACATGGGTATTTCTGGTATTTAAAGTCACGGCGTTGGATAAGATCATCACTGAAACTAATGTTAGTGAAGAAAAGAAGGCAGAAAGCAAATTCTAGAATATTCTAATATCTAAATTTTTGAGAAGAAAAGAGCTGGGAGAGAGAAACTGAGGAAGAGTTGAGTGTGAAATGAGAGGAAAATCTCAAATCTGTGGATAGTCCTGGGAATGAAGTGAAGAAATGCACTCAAAGATGATTTCTTAAGTTTCCAGATATAATCCTTGTTGTTGTTCAGTTGCTAAGTCATCTCTGACTCTTTGCGATCCCATGGACTATAGGCTACCAGTCTCCTCTGTCCATGGGATTCTCCAGGCAAGAATACTGGAAGGGGTTGCTACTTCCTTCTCCAGGGGATCTTCCTGACCCAGGGACTGAACCCACAGCTTCTGCATTGCAGGTATATTCTTTAACACAAAGCCACCTGGGAAGCCCAGGAGTAATCCACCAGATCAAATAGTGCTGAGGATTGTTTGGCTTAATCTTTGTTCCCTGTACTTATTTCTCTTTTCACACTTAAACACATAGATGCATAACTTTACTTTAAAAACATCAGTTCAGTTCAGTTCAGTTGCTCAGTCATGTCCGACTCTTTGGGACCCCATGAATCGCAGCACACCAGGCCTCACTGTCCATCACCAACTCCCAGAGTTCACTCACACTCACGTCCATCAAGTTGATGATGCCAACCAGCCATCTCATCCCCTGTCATCCCCTTTTCTTCCTGCCCCCATTCCCTCCCAGCATCAGAGTCTTTTCCAATGAGTCAGCTCTTCGCATGAGGTGACCAAAGTACTGGAGTTTCAGCTTTAGCATCATTCCTTCCAAAGAACACCCAGGGCTGATCTCCCTTACACTTAACAGATGAAATAAAAATTCCCATATGTATGAAACTCTTTCCTATTCATGAGAAAGGATAATAATGGAACACAACCTTCCTGTCAACCTTCCTTTACAATACATCTGCCTTTTTACACACTTGTCTTTTTTTCTTTTGAGTTTCTTTATGGATTCATGGCCCTTTATTAAAAATATATTTTATTAACTAGAATAATTATTGTGATTACTGAAGGAGAAGCTCTATACAGTCAACAAAAACAAGACCAGGAGCTAACTGTGGCTCAGATCATGAACTCCTTATTACCAAATTCAGACTTAAATGGAAGAAAGTAGGGAAACTGCTAGACCATACAGGTATGACCTAAATCAAATCCCTTATGATTATACAGTGGAAGTGAGAAATAGATTTAAGGGCCTAGATCTGATAGATAGAGTGCCTGATGAACTATGGAATGAGGTTCGTGACATTGTACAGGAGACAGGGATCAAGACCATCCCCATGGAAAAGAAATGCAAAAAAGCAAAATGGCTGTCTGGGGAGGCCTTACAAATACCTGTGAAAAGAAGAGAGGTGAAAAACAAAGGAGAAAAGGAAAGATATAAGCATCTGAATGAAGAGTTTCAAAGAATAGCAAGAAGAGTTAAGAAAGCCTTCTTCAGCAATCAATGCAAAGAAATAAAGGAAAAGAACAGAATGGGAAAGACTAGAGATCTCTTCAAGAAAATTAGAGATACCAAGGGAACATTTCATGCAAAGATGGGCTCAATAAAGGACAGAAATGGTATGGACCTAACAGAAGCAGAAGATATTAAGAAGAGGTGGCAAGAATACACAGAAGAACTGTACAAAAGGATCTTCATGACCCAGATAATCACGATGGTGTGATCACTCATCTAGAGCCAGACATCTTGGAATGTGAAGTCAAGTGGGCCTTAGAAAGCATCACTATGAACAAAGCTAGTGGAGGTGATGGAATTCCAGTTGAGCTATCTCAAATCCTGAAAGATGATGCTGTGAAAGTGCTGCACTCAATATGCCAGCAAATTTGGAAAACTCAGCAGTGGCCACAGGACTGGAAAAGGTCAGTTTTCATTCAAATCCCAAAGAAAGGCAATGCCAAAGAATGCTCAAACTACTGCACAATTGCACTCATCTTACACTCTAGTAAAGTAATGCTCAAAATTCTCCAAGCCAGGCTTCAGCAATACGTGAACCATGAACCTCCAGATGTTCAAGCTGGTTTTAGAAAAAGCAGAGGAACCAGAGATCAAATTGCCAACATCTGCTGGATTATCAAAAAAGCAAGAGAGTTCCAGAAAAACATCTATTTCTGCTTTATTGACTATGCCAAAGCCTTTGACTGTGTGGATCACAATAAGCTATGGAAAATTCTGAAAGAGATGGGAATACAGACCACCTGACCTGCCTCTTGAGAAATCTGTATGCAGGTCAGGAAGCAACAGTTAGAACTGGACATGGAACAACAGACTGGTTCCAAATAGGAAAAGGAGTACGTCAAAGCTGTATATTGTCACCCTGCTTATTTAACTTCTATGCAGAGTACATCATGAGAAACGCTGGACTGGAAGAAACACAAGCTGGAATCAAGATTGCCAGGAGAAATATCAATAACCTCAAATATGCAAATGCCACCACCCTTGTGGCAGAAAGTGAATAAAAACTAAAAAGCCTCTTGATGAAAGTGAAAGTGGAGAGTGAAAAAGTTGGCTTAAAGCTCAACATTCAGAAAACAAAGATCATGGCATCTGGTCACATCACCCTCATGGGAAATAGATGGGGAAACAGTGGAAACAGTGTCAGACTTTATTTTTGGGGGGCTACCAAATCACTGCAGATGCTGATTGCAGCCATGAAATTAAAAGACACTTACTCCTTGGAAGAAAAGTTATGACCAACCTAGATAGCATATTCAAAGGCAGAGACATTACTTTGCTGACTAAGGTCCGTCTAGTCAAGGCTATGGTTTTTCCTGTGGTCATGTATGGATGTGAGAGTTGGACTGTGAAGAAGGCTGAGCACCGAAGGATTGATGCTTGTGAACTGTGGTGTTGGAGAAGAGTCTTGAGAGTGCCTTGGACTGCAAGGAGATCCAACCAGTCCTTTCTGAAGGAGATCAGCCCTGGGATTTCTTTGGAAGGAATGATGCTAAAGCTGAAACTCCAGTACTTTGGCCACCTCATGCAAAGAGTTGCCTCATTGGAAAAGACTCTGATGCTGGGAAGGATTGGGGGCAGGAGGAGAAGGGGATGACAGAGGATGAGATGGTTGGGTGGCATCACTGACTTGATGGATGTGAGTCTGAGTGAACTCTGGGAGTTGGTGATGGACAGGGAGTCCTGGCGTGCTGCGATTCATGGGGTCGCAAAGAGTCGGACACGTCTGAGCGACTGAACTGATATGATACTAAAATTGTTAAAGCTAGCCAGTGTTATCCCATTTAATCTGGCTCCTTAGTTCTTTTAAAATTACCTCTGATACTCTTGAAAACTTTCTTGCTCTCTGACAACTGTAGCGCATTTCAGTGGCATTTCAATTCTTTCTTGCCTTTGAAAATTGAAGTTGGCAATTCCATTAGGAATTCTTTTCCATTCATGGAGAATGATAATAGAGACTAAAAGTTCTGTAAACATATGGTTGGGTTGGCAGTGGGCAAACTTGATGAGGTTGATTTATGCCATCATTAGTAATGGGAGAATATTAAAAAATTCAGTTTATAGTGTGCGTTCCCATTGATCTTTTCTTTTTTCCTTTTAGTATATTGTGCTGCTCTATGATAATTATGCTACCATATTTACTTCCTACCACAATGAAAGTCCCATTTACAAATGGACATTCTTTATTTTTTTAAGGATTTTTACAGATCAGATGACTATTTATATTTGCTTTTGACCATGTCAAGTGGCATATGGGATCTTAGTTGCCCAACCAGGGACAGAACCCATCTCCCTGCAGTGGAAGTGCAGATCCCTAACCACTGACCACCAGGGATGTCCCCTGGTCATTCTTATGTTTAGATTAGTGAAGTTATATACATCCCAGGACAAAGCAACAAACAGTGGACAGTATTCGGTCATCCCATCCAGGGCAGCATTTCTGAAGCACCTACTATATGCCATGAGGTGCACAGTCTTTGAAGTTGCAGATGTCAGGAACACACACTTTGGATTTCATTTCAACCTATGCCTTTCTTTCCCTCGCTACTGAGAAAAACACTTTGCTTAAACAAAGCAGATAAATATGAAATATAGCAGAAATTCAGACCACTCGCCCTAAGTAAAAATACCCTATTTCTGCATCTTTAGCTTCTGCTGGATTGGGTCTGCCTATCTAATGGGGTTATATACTATTCCCATCCCAACCTGTCTTCTGTCCTATAGCTTTTATTTGCTGTATGAGATTACAGATGCTTTAAGACAAAAATATTTTTGAAATATAACATTCTAACATGGATACTATCATGTAAGAATTGAATCGCCAGTCTATGTCTGACGCAGGATACAGCATGCTTGGGGCTGGTGCATGGGGATGACCCAGAGAGATGTTATGGGGAGGGAGGTGGGAGAGGGGTTCATGTTTGGGAACGCATGTAAGAATTAAAGATTTTAAAATTAAAAAAAAGAAAAAAAAAGAAAAAAGAAATATAACAAGTCCCCTTTCTTCATCTGTAGTGATTCCTCTGAAGATTTTCTTCCCCCATCTCTTGGCTCTGGATGAATGGGAAAGCTAGGAAGGATTCGTATTGCTCGATATACCAATAGTAATTATAAAGTACGGATTCTTGAGTCCCATGCCAACCTTCTAATTTAGAATTTCTAGAGATAGAATGTAGGAACCTGAATTTTTAGCAGATTTCTCCATTCATTCATAAGATTTAAGTACCATTGGTTATGACTTCTGTATTTTCAATTCCTTGTGCTCAGAGAAAAGGATGTAGTCATTTTACTGTGCTTGTGCTAATGTGGGGCTCATGCTGGGGGAAGTTAGTTACATAGACACAGAAAGTTATGCAGAAAGGACATGAGAGAGGTGTGCAAATGACACATGTTGGAGAGATATTTCTTATCCATAGTGCTGCTTACAGATGGTGGAAAAATAAAAACATGGAAGAGAGGCTCTATTCATTGCAGCACAATAATAATTTCAGAAATCACCAAGAATTATGTCAAAACAACATTGCTGAAAGCCACATTAGACAAGAAAATGAAAACATGCATGTTTAATCTTGATAGTTTGTTGTTTGTGCGGCTTTTCTATTTGAAATACCAAAATAATGAGAGAAAATGGTGATTGCTAAACTTTACATTACCTACAAGTTCTCTCATTTCAATAGTTCTCAGATAGAGTACGGTACATACAAAAGAGATAATTTGGGAATTTAGCTACTAAACTGCATTTTATCCGAGCTGCATTGTTTTATCAATTTAAATTGATAGCAAATAAATTGAATATACCACTGAGAACTTTTATGTATTTTTTCTGAATATAAAATATGTAGAAACACTTAAGGAGACAGTCATTTTTTTAAGTAAATGTACTCAACTTCAAAATGAAATCTATAAGATGGGGTCATACTTCCTTTGAGCAAATGTTAATAGTTATTATTGAAATATGCCATTAATATAGTGTTATAGTATAATAATTAGTATACCAATTATACCAATTAATAATACTTTATTATCATTCTTAATAGTCAATAATCTACTAAATGAATAACTTATTTCAGTATTTATAAGTGATTTGATTATGAGTTAATTATAAATAGTAAATTTAATAATTTATTGATAATAAATGAACAAAAGTAATAATGATTTATCATTACTAAATAATACTAACTATAAGTGATTAGTATGTATAATTTAATATATAAATAATAATATAATGCATTGGTTATATAAGCTATAATGCAAGATACAATATATATAAATAATATAATTAAATGCAAAGTAGGAAAATAGTGTGGCAATTTTAAGATGCATTTTTTGTAAATATATAAATTAAATGCTGAGTAAAAATACATACAACTTTTTCAGAGGCGTAATTGCCCGTTATTTAAGAGACATACATAAAGTAATGAATAAATAGGTAAAAACATAACAGATGGACTTGAAATAACTTCATGCCCTTTATGTATTTACATATATTTGTAGGTGACTTGGATTCTAATATTTGAAGTACCATGTTAAACTAGGCATTTGTGACCACAGAGAATTGAATGATTAGTTCTGTTATATTGCAGTTATTGGAAATTTCACTTCATTGTGAATATGGCTCAGTTGGCTTAATACCAGTTTTCCAATGGTAATTTCTTGGCATGAAGATGTTGCCAACCAACAGCACATTGAGGAATTTCTGTACACTTTCAAATTCTAATACAATCTTCAATTTAATCTGCCTATATATAATACAAATGTTATCCTTTACCAGTACATTATCAGTAGTCAACATTGTGTATGAAAATTTATGAGTTCATTATGCGAGGAAACTGCTCAAGTTCATGTATTACCTTATAAATATAATAAGTTTTATTGTTTATGTGACCTCTGTGAATTCAGTGATCCCCTAAACAGGAGGTGCTGCTGAACCTCCTTTCATTGTTACCATAGCTTCTGTGGTTGCTGGAAGAAGCCTTGGACCAAGAGGTGGTCTCCACACTGGAATGTGATCTATAGCAGTTGTTCTAAACCTTACCATCAACACAGAGATTTAATTTAACAATGAATATTTAAAAATGCCTCTCTCCATCCCAGACTCATTAAATCAGAGATAGGGAAGGGAGAGCAGTGTTATTTAAAAGTGCAACAGGTTATTCTAATGGGAAAAATAAGTTAAAAAACCACAGTCTAGTTCAGTTCAGGTGCTCAGTCGTGTCCAGCTCTTTGAGACCACATGGACTGCAGCACTCCAGGCTTCCCTGTCTATCACCAATCCAGAGTTTGCTCAAACTCATGTCCATCGAGTTGGTTATACCATCCAACCATCTCATCCTCTGTCGTCCCTTTTCCCCCCAGCTTCAATCTTTCCCAGCATCATGGTCTTTTCCAAGGAGTCAGTTCTTCACATCAGGTGGCCAAAGTAATAAAGCTTCAGCTTCAACATCAGTCCTTCCAATGAACACCCAGGACTGATCTCCTTTAGGACATAGATGTTTGATCTCCTTGCTCTCCAAGGGACTCTCAAGAGTCTTCTCCAACACCACAGTTCAAAAGCATCAATCCTTCAGCACTCAGATTTCTTTAAGGTCCAAATCTCACATCCATACATGATTATTAGAAAAACCATAACTTTGCTGCTGCTAAGTCGCTTCAGTCATGTCCGACTCTGTGCGACCCAAGAGACAGCAGCCCATCAGGCGCCCCCGTCCCTGAGATTCTCTAGGCAAGAACACTGGAGTGGGTTGCCATTTCCTTCTCCAATGCATGAAAGTGAAAAGTGAAAGTGAAATCACTCAGTCATGTCAGACTCTTAGCGACCCCATGGACTGCAGCCTACCAGGCTCCTCCATCCATGGGATTTTCCAGGCAGGAGTACTGGAGTGGGGTGCCATTGCCTTCTCCAATACCTTTGACTAGAGGGATGTTTTTCTGCTTTTTAATATGCTGTCTAGGTTGGTCATAGCTTTTCTTCCAAGGAGCAAGCCTCTTTTAAATTTCATGGCTGCAGTCACCATCTGCAGTGATTTTGGAGCCCCAAAAAACAGTCTCTCACTGTTTCCATCGTTTCCCCATCCATTTGCTGTGAAGTGATGGGACTGGATGCCATAATCTTAGTTTTTTGAGTGTTAAGTTTTAAGCCAGCTTTTTCACTCTCCTCTTTCACTTTCATCAAGAGGCTCTTCAGTTCCTCTTCACCTTCTGCCATAGGGTGGTATCATCTGAATATCTGAGGTTATTGTTATTTCCCCCAGCAACCTGGATTCCAGCTTGTGCTTCATCCAGCCCAGCATTTTGCATGATGTACTCTGCATGTAAGTTAAATAAGCAGGGTGACAATATATAGTCTTGATGTACTCCTTCCCCAATTTGGAAATTAAAGGAAATATTTTTAAAGAAGAATTCCTCAGAGAACTGCAAGATTACCTGAGGATAGGAACAAGTGGTTCTGAAATATCCACTGTGAATTTCTCTAGAGTCTAACTGTGGTGGATGGGAAATTTCTTATTCTTTTGTTTTCATAATCTTTAGGAGAAATTTAGAGCCGTCGAAGTGGAAAGCAGTGCTAGGCCTGTATATGGCATCAAATCTGACTTCTCCTCAGATAGAAACTAGGTTGATTGACCAAATTGTCATCAACCCACACTACAATAAACGGAGAAAGGACAGTGACATCGCCATGATGCATCTTGAATTGAAAGTGAATTACACAGGTAAGAGAAATCAGCTTTAGTCATCTTATCTGACCAAATTAATTCAAAATCATATTTGAAATATTATCAGTACCAGTGTATTAATAGTCCATAAAAGTTGGATAATTTGTTATAGACATCATTATAATTTAAATGGAATTGGGGAATGGAGAGAAACATTAAATTACCTTCATCAAGGCGCTTAAATCCAGCTTTCTGGAAAATTGACCAGTAAAATAAAACTCTCAGAGCCCTGTATAACAGTCAACTCCAAGGAGCAACCCAGAGAAAATAGGTCATGCTTTACTGCACGCCACCTCTCTTTCTCATGGAAAAGAAAGGTAGGTTCACCTGCTACAAATTCTGGAATAGGACAAAGCGAAACGAGCATGTGTTCAAAGAGCAAAGGAAGTGAGAATGGCTATCCGTGTGTGTGCGTGTGTGTGTGTCTGTGCTCAGTCATGTCCGACTCTTTGTGACCCCATAAACTGTAGCCCACCAGGCTCCTGTGTCCATGGAATTTTCCAGGCAAGAGAACTGGATTATGTCGCCATGTCCTCTTCCAGGGGATTTTTCTGACTCAGGGGTCAAACCCATATCTCTTCTGTCTCTTGCACTGGCAGGTAGACTCTTTACCACCCTGCCGCATTCATAAAGAGAGTCAGTGATATTAATGAAATGGCAGATGGAGGGCTTCCTCCAAATATGTAAATAAGGTATAAGAAATCACCTGAGAGAGTAAACCTTATCCTGAAGGGCTCTGCTGAGCTCCAACCTTTACTCTGAAGACTTTCCAGTCCCCAGTCAGGAGAAAGTGTTGGAATTCCTGTGCTTCTAAGGAATTTGGTCTCCGTGTGTAGGAGTATGTGTTAGTTGCTCAGTGTGTATAACTCTCTGTGACTCCATGGACTTTAGCCTGCAGGCTCCTCTGTCCATAGGATTCTGCAGGCAAGAATACTGGAGTGGGTTGCCATTTCCTTCTCCAGGGGATCTTCCCCACTGGTCTCCTGTATTACAGTGGATTCTTTACCATCTGAGCCACCAGGGAAGCCCCCACATGTAGGAGAGCACTTCTCAAAGGCACATGTTTGCTGCAGTTGGTTGTATTAGCCTATCCTTTTATTTACTTTTGCGTCTGAACTGTGTTTTACATGTCTTGGATGCTGAATAAATGTTAGGAGGCTTGAAAATTGTTGGAGAAGGGCTTCAAAAGTCAGAAACCTATGCTAATGCCTCCAAAGTACCCTGTAAAACAATCACCTAAGACCCTTTTTAATGTGGGGATAATTGGGGGAAAGAAAAATCCCCCATAGAACATTTGCCTAAATTTCTCTTAATTATCCCTGAAAAAACAGCCTTACCAGGATTTTCACAGAACTGGCACCACATTCTGTTAAGTACCATGATGATCTGAAAATCAAATGTATATGACTAATTCCAGAACTAAGATGTGTACATTGCAGCAGAGTAGTTGAGACAATGTGGGGGGGGGGGTCCTAAGAGGCCGCTAGTGGTACCTAATCCACTTTCAAAGAAGTGCTGCTCTGCAATGCTTCTTTCCCTTACGACTGAAGTCTACACCATGCCCAGGCAGCATAAAATGAAAACACCAGTGGTTTTTTTTTTTTTTGGATGAAATGTTGAAAAGGATTGATTTTTTAAACTTTTGGAAATGCATATGTATTTGTTCTTATTTTGTTTTCTTTCATATTTCTAGATTATATACAGCCTATTTGTTTACCAGGAGAAAATCAAGTTTTTTCCCCAGGAAGAATTTGTTCTATTGCTGGCTGGGGGACACTTGCATATCAAGGTAAATTGTCAGACTCAAAAGAAAATATAAAAAGCTTGCTACTGCTCTACCCTGTGACTATTTTAAAAAGACTCATATTATAACACTTTTCTGCAATGTGTCTTAAAAGCGCTGTCAGGCTTATATTCATATGTTCTGTATTTGTATAGTTAAAAATTTTATTTCCAAACTGCACGTGCCATATTATAAAATAATAATTATTATAAGAGGGAAGTCCAAGCATCCCCCAAGCTCAATATCTAATATTAATATTAATATCATAAACTATCTGATGAAAGGATATAGTCACGGAAGTGAATACAGCCAAAAGTTACAAAAATGTATTTTTGTAAAGCATATGGATGAAGTCTCATCAGAAGCCAAATTATTTTCTTTTTAATTAATTTTTTATTGAAGGATAATTGCTTTACAGAATTTTGTTGTTTTCTGTCAAATCTCAACATGACTCAGCCATAGGTATACATATATCCCCTCCCTTTTAAAGCTCCCTCCCATCTCCCTCCCTATCCCACCTCTCTAGGTTGATACAGAGCCCCTGTTTGAGTTTCCTGAGCCAACTGTAAATTCCTGTTGACTATTTTACATATGGTGATGTAAGTCTCCACCTTGCTCTCTCCATACATCTCACCCTCTCTCTCCTCTCTCCTCATCCGTAAGTGTGTTCTCTGTGTCTGTTTCTCCATTGCTGCCCTGTAAATAAGTTCTTCAGTACCATTCTTCTAGATTCCATATATATGTGCTAGAATATGATATTTATCTTTCTCTTTCTGACTCGCTTCACTCTATATAATAGTCTCTAGGTTTATCCACCTCATCAGAACTGACTCAAATGTGTCCCTTTTTATGGCTGAGTAATACTCCATTGTGTATATGTACCACAGCTTCTTTATCCATTCATCTGTCGATGGACATCTGGGTTGCTTCCATGTTCTAGCTATTGTGAATAGTGCTGCAGTGAACAATGGGATACATGTGTCTTTTTCAGTTTTGGTTACCTCAGGATATATGCCTAGGAGGGGGATTGCTGGGTCATATGGTGGTTTTATTCCTAGTCTTTTAAGGAATCTCCATACTGTCTTCCATAGTGGCTGTATCAATTTACATTCCCACCAACAGTGCAAGAGTGTTCCCTTTTCTCCACGCCCTCTCCAGCATTTATTGTTTGTAGACTTTTTGATGAGGGCCATTCTGACCAGTGTTGAGGTGATATCTCATTGTAGTTTTGATTTGCATTTCTCAGATAATGAGCGATGTTGAGCATCTTTTCACATGTTTGTTAGCCATCTATATGTCTTCTTTGGAAAAGTGTCTGTTTAGGTCTTTTTTCCACTTTTTGACTGGGTTGTTTGTTTTTCTGGCATTGAGCTGTATGAGCTGCTTGTATATTTTGGAAATTAATCCTTTGTCAGTTGTTTCATTTGCTATTATTTTCTCCCATTCTGAGGGTTGTCTTTTCACTTTGCTTATAGTTCCCTTTGCTGTGCAAAAACTTTTAAGTTTAATCAGGTCCCACTTGTTTACTTTTGTTTTAATTTCTATTACTCAAGGTGGTAGGTCATAGAGGATCTTGCTTTGATTTATGTCATCAAGTGTTCTACCTATGTTTTCCTCTAAGAGTTTTATAGTTTCTGGTCTTACATTTAGGTCTTTAATCCATTTTGAGTTTATCTTTGTCTATGGTGTTAAAAAGTGTTCTAATTTCATTCTTTAACATGCAGCTGTCCAGTTTTACCAGCACCATTTATTGAAGATGCTATCTTTGCCTTATTGTATATTCTTGCCTCCTTTGTCAAAAATAAGATACCCATGGTGCATGGGTGTATTTCTGGGCTTTCTATCTTGAGAAGACAAGTTATTAACTACTACTTTTCCCAAAGCAATGAAAGTATTTGTATTAATCATAGAAATTACATAATTTATATTACATAAATTATCATATAAGTGTTTGCATAAGAAATCATATAAATTAATCATATAAATGTAAAGATGAGTAAAAAATTCTTTTCAACATGCTGATTCCACCTATTGACAAGAAGACTCAGATATGGCATGAATGATACACTGAATACTATAAATTAATAAACCATTGGCTCACTAGCATTTTTTGATAGCATGCTTTCCAAACAAAGAAAACATGCCTATATTAAAAATAATCAAGCATTTAAAAATAAAAAGCATTCTAGTACTTCATACCCCATAAATGTAACTGCAAGTTTCATTGGTTTCAAAATTCCTCATGAGAGTTAACTCCATGTAGGAAAATTTGACCACTCGTTCATAGCTAAGCAAAAAGTTAAAGAACTATTGTCAGGTGGAAAAACCTGGTCTCTAGAATCACAACAGATAATTGCCATCTTAAGCAAAAATCCTAATTACATTTAAGATGAAAACACAAAATCTTGTGGAGAAGAGCATGTCCCCAAAGCAAAAGATGCAAGCTAAAATATCCTTACTTCTTGTAGGAGAGAGTGTAAAATGTGAGTCAAATCATTGCCTGATGGTTCCAACAAAGGTTCTCTACTGCAATTACGTTATGTAGCTGAAATGCTTTGCTTCTGCTGCCCGGAAAGTATATTGAAGTCAAAGACTGTTTATTATTCTATTTCCTCCATTTGAAAAATGTCATGACTTATTAACTTTGAAATCTGAAGAGTAAAAATGATTCTTAGATATTTTTTCTATCAGACTTCAAGCTAAAAGACATTTATGACTACAATGTACTCTTTAAAAACAAATTATCTACTAACAAAATTTAAGACTTTATTGCATAAGAAATTATTTTTTTAAGAGTTGAGTAAACTTGTTCAGATTCGCTTATTGTTACTAAAGATATGCATTTAATTGACTTAAGAAAAGACTCTGGGAGTGGTATGGAGCCAAGAAAAAAAATCTGCCTCTGAGATCAATTTCTCTTAGAAATAAACAAATCATATTTAAATACTTCCTGGGTGCTGGCAATTTTAACGAATTTTATGAACTTTGTCTTAGGGTTTCCATCTATTTCTAAAATCCCACTTTTTCCCCTTTGAGTATAATATACTAATTAATTTTCTAAGAAGATTATGAACATATTGTTTACAAAAAAAAGAAATAAGTATTAGTTGATTAAATCAAGGCAACTAGTACTATTAAAATATTAAAATAACTTCACCAACATTTTTGTGTAATTTTTTCTGTGTGAACATGTGAACATGTGTATTTTCAATTGTCTTCTCATGTTGTCAACTCATGTTGACAAGTATTAACTGTAAGATCACTGCTCAAAGTTTTTTAACTTTTTAAAAAGTTTTATCATATAGCCAACCAATTTTTTTTATTTCTTGACAAGCAGCAAAATTGTCTTTGATTTTTATCGTAAAACTAAGTCCACCAGGCCATACTCAATCTTCATAAAATAAATGACAGTGAGATGCTGAAAGTTCTCCTCCATCGTAACCTCTATAATTCACTTTTTAAAGTCCATTGTCAAACTTTAAAAGTCATCCAGCCTCTGAAGTCACTGGCACCAGTTGGAATCAGTTCCCAAATACATGTTCACTGTCATACTGATGCCTTGAAATTGACCATGTTTGGGGTGCTTATAACAGGCACATTGACAGATGATACATACTGCGGCTTTGTCTTCATTTCTTGAAAACCAGTTATTGAACATTTACAAACATACCACTGGGTTATTTATACATTGCTTTGCACCTAAATCACACACACACACACACACACACACACACACACACGTGTGTTTCTCATCTTTTAGTGTGACAATGAAACGTAACTGGAAATGAGGTCACACCAACACCGGCTGTCACATTTTCAACTTTCTGCCTCTCTTGAGAAACCAAATAGAATTGCTAATGATTGGAAAGTGCTTATCATGTACCTTTTCTAGGGCACTAGACACCTGCTTTTTTCACATCCCTCTTAGGATTGGTGCTTCGGTAAACAAGGACTCATGCTTTCAGTGGATGAGTCATTTTGTAAAAAGCATGGAAGTATGGAAGTATGATCTGCTACTCAATGCCTCCTTTCTCTCTGCTTGCACGTGGATGACAAGCTGATTGCCCTGAGACCAGGGCACAGTTCCTCTGAGCTTTGTCTCCTGCTAAGTTCGCACCTGTTTGCTCACAAAGGAGCTGAATACCATCATAAGGGAGCACCTATTCAGGTGGCAGATGAAAAGCACTTCTGGATTTCTGAGCCTTTGCTAATTTTCATGAATGAAGCTTTTTGTGTTGGTGGGCTTTTTCCCCCCATGAACCATGTGGTCACCGCTTGAAATTACTGAAAATACCCAAAGACTGTTTAGTCCAATCGACCATCCTGCTAACCCTTGCGAACTAAAGAAAGTGCTTCACTGTCACTCATTTGGCAAAATCCACAGATGGGCTTTATTATGTGCTTTAAAGTACAAGGTTTAGCATTTAGTTTCATTATATATGCACACAGTACTCAGTAATGAGATGGAACTGTTGAAATAAATAAGACTGATGGTGGCTCATTCACTGATGCATGTTGATCACTTCTGACTGGCTGGCTGCATTATCCATCTCTAACAGGTTCTACTGCAGACGTACTGCAAGAAGCTGACGTTCCCCTTCTATCAAATGAGAAATGTCAGCAACAGATGCCAGAATATAACATTACGGAAAATATGGTGTGTGCAGGCTACGAAGCAGGAGGGGTAGATTCTTGTCAGGTAAATATGTAAAATTGCTCACCCTCAGTTTCCAAAAAGCATTTCTACATGATGAGTTCATCATTTAAGATGACCAGGGAGTACAGAACTCACCAGGATCTTAAGTATTTCTTTTTTTAACACAGCTGTGACTTTTCACTTTTATTTGTGGCTTATCTGAATAGTCCTCCAGGGTAGACCTGAGCGTTAGAAACAAAGCTAATTTTACCAACAAGAGTTACAAATCAGATTTTTTAGAGGCTAGGCATAAAATAAGAATGTGTTCAACTGCCAAGTGAAATAGAGTGGGCCTATAGGGGTGGGTGGGCTGGAGAGGTACACCTTAGCTAGAAGCATTTACTTTCAGATTTCTAATTCTTTAAAAAAAGAAAAAACCCTAATACAAACAAAACAGATCTGTAGGCCAATTTGGCCTATACTTCTCCCTTTCTCAACCCTTATTCAGAGTCTGGTCACCCAAAATAATTTCTGGATGAAAACCAACCTGAAGAGCGTGCAAGGTATTTGAAGTATCACTAGCTTTTGACTTGTGTGACTTTCAGAAGAAACTCTTACCCACAAAATAACCCTCATGGAAAATAAAATCATCTTACCACCTAGAAATAATGTAGCCATCTATCAGTTCTAGGAAATCTACATACACTCAACAAATAAAAAGTAAATTCTGCTAGATTTTAGAATTTAATTAATTTTAGGTACAGCGTAACCTCAGGTAACCATGAGGGCATGGATTCTACACTCAAACTATTTGACCCTTGCTTTAAAACTTACCAGTGAGAGTGGGCAAGTCACATAGGTATGATTAAAGTGAGTTTTAAAAGCAGTAACACATGTAAGGCACTAAGTAAGCACTCAAAAAGAGTAAACATTTTTATTGTAAGACTGTAAATAAATTTTGTGGCATGCTTTCTATATTTGAAAATTAATAAAATATTTATGCATCAACATCTACTGGATTAGATTAAATCTGATAACAAGATTGTGAGGTTTGTCATGTCTGACTCTGTGACCCCATGGACTGTAGCCCGCCAGGCTCCTCTGTCCATGGAATTCTCCAGGCAAGTATACTGGAGTGGGTAGACATTCCCTTCTCCAGGGGGTCTTCCCAACCCAGGGATCAAACCCAGTTCTTCTGCATTGCAAGAGGATTCTTTACCATCTGAGCCACCAGGGAACCCCATGTTTTCTATATTTGAAAATTAATAAAATATTAATGTATTAACATCTACTGGTTTAGATTAAACATGATAGCAAGATTGAGCCAGTGAATAATTCACAAATGAAAATGTAGCAATTTATCCAGTGCGGAAATGGCTTGACTTTGTTAAGGTGTAAATAACTTGTTGTATACATGAACACGTATTAATACATATGTCATAATAATCTGACTTGATACAAGACTTTCTTAGACACTTAAGCTGGTAGATCTGTATGTGTCCTCTAGTTGAGTCCATGTATCATGTCATCTTAAATGTTCAGCTTAGTTTTACATTTATTCTGCTTTGATGAACACTTGCACAGTCAAGACGAATAGGATTGCATTCTTCTTTAAAATTTATCTCTGATATCTACTACCTTTTAAAATGAAAAGTGTGCTAAAGGTAAGATATATTGCCACTTAGAGGGAGATTTATATAATTATTGTTTAGAAGGGAAATCAGCAATACACCTTCAATTAGAGTTAATGGGGGTTGTGTAGTGGCCCCCCTCACACGTGAGGTAGAAAGTATTACTGCTGGTGCTATCGATGCTCGGGCTATATTAAGCCAGTAACTCATGCCAGATCTCTGAAATCTGTTTGGCTCTGGTTTCTAGAGAGTCAAGTGTGTTATTCATTAGCAAGTAAGAAAGCTCCCACACAAGACAATTCTTTGTAACATAATATTGTCCTGATTCAGGAATTGATAGTCTGGAGATTACATGATTTTCTTTTTTTAAGAAACTACTTAATAGATGTTGTTAAAAATGGGATCACATTCTAGTTAAAGCCACTCGATCTATACTAAGAGAATTACTTGATTTTCTTTGTTCAACTTTAATATTGTGTTAAACAGAAGGGTTGATTAAACAGATACATTATTTTAAATTATGCCTATGTTATTATTGGTACATTACTTAAGTTCTTCGAAACATTATATTTTTCCCCTCTAGTGGTGAAGAATTTGTCTTAGTCATTCACACATTCTTCAATATCTTCCAGTTTCCCAAAGGCTTGTGGTTGCTAAACAGTTGTTTGGATTTTACAGCACTGTGATTAGCTGTCAAAAGTCCCCGTGAAACTAAGTGAATGACATACAAAGAGCAAACCTGTTCTGCCAACTATTTTGATCCTTATTCTATAAACTGGTTTTCAAAGCATGGCCTCCAATCCAGATTAGCATCACCCAAATACTTGTTATAGGTGCAGATTCTTAGCTCTGCCAGAGAGCCACTAAGTCAGAACCTCTAGAGGTGGAGGTTCAGAAATGCATATGTGAGCAAGCCCCGCCCCCAAGTGATTCTGATGCAACCCAAGGTTTAAGAACCACTACCCCAAACAAAAATGGTCTCCAACCCTCCAATCCTCATACTCAGATTATTAGTCATAGAAGTTAGTGATTTTTGTTTTCTTCACAAATATAGCATCTCAGTGGAAACACACTTTAGATTAATACTTTGTGTTCCGAAAGTGAAATTGAAAGTCACTCAGTTGTGTCCGACTCTTAGTGACCCCATGGACTATACAGTCCATGGAATTCTCCAGGCCAGAGTACTGGAGTGGGTAGCCTTTCCTTTCTCCAGGGGATCTACTCAACTCGGGGATCAAACCCAGGTCTCCCTCATTACAGGTGGATTCTTTACCAGTTGAGCCCTTATGTTCTGAACTTTCACTCATATTTTTGAAGTAGTTACACACCTCAGAGATAGTGGAAGAAGATTATACCTTCATTGAATAAATCAGAAAATAAAGGCAAAGAGAAGTTACACAGTGGGACTGACACGGTGCATTTTGATGATGGGAAGAAATAGCCCCAGACGTAGGTCTCTCAACCAGACGGACCACCCAGTTGTTTGGCCTCAAGCCTGCTGGTGGATTCTTCAAATAATTTCAAATGAGCCAGTCTCTGCTGGGTAGTTTAAAATCCTTGTTCATGTAATCAGCATCTGGATTCTGCCATCTATTAAAAAATTATTTTGAAAATATGAAGAAAACCAAATGAGTCCTTTCAAAAGCACCCAAAGAGTTGGAGTTTATTTTTACTAATTTCTAAGTCACATATCACTTAGAGTCAGTATTTATTCTTATCTTGAATTGACACTGTTCCATAAATATTTCTGAACCTATTTTATGGGCTGAGGGTTGAGGATGTAGAAGTATTAATCAAATCACAAGCTCTGCCTTTAAACAGCTTGGGTGCATTTGTTACATCTAGGAAAGAAATTAACCAGTGGTTGCCCATATGACTTATGCCCCTCTGCACCCAGGAGAGAAAGGGTGATTTTCTAAATACATTTTTTCCCCTTAAATGTAGGCTTCAAAGGTAATCAAGAATCAGGCAAAAAAAAATCTCTCAGGATAATTTTTTAAATAAGTTTGTGTGAAATATTCTATCGTACCAGTGATTTCAACCACAGTATACAGGGCTTTATGTTCCTTCATAAATATAAAAAAGGAAAGGTTAATTAAAATGTTTCACAATTAATGTGGGAAAATATTTGTCAATTCTCTATCATTAAATAATGGTATTATACATTTGCATTATATTCCTTTCCATTACACAGGAACAGTCATGTGTAAGTAAACTATGTAAATAACTAAGAATTGCTATAATTAATATTTATTAAAATTACAGACATTCCATCAATTGAAATCTCAGATGAAAACATGTGTACCTGTCACTAGAAATTATATTATAAATGTGCCCATTTCCATTGAAGTATTATTTTTTCAAATCTGATTATGCTTGTCTAATACCCAAACCTAATGCTACTCAATAGAATTAAAATCAATTTTATGTGTGAGTTCTTAGTCATCCTAAAGCACATAATGTGGAATGACTGTCTTCCCACAAAGTCCCTCATAATACTTAGGATAAATTAATATCTCCTTTAATAAAAAGATTAGCTTTTAACATATATTTTGATTGGGACGCTCTCAGAGTTGTGCCTTAGAAGGTATCTTCGTTGTTTAGTCCCTAAGTCATGTCCAATTGTTTGAGACCCCATGTAATGTACCCCACCAGGCTCCTCTGTCCATGGGATTTCCCAGGAAAGTTTCTTGGTACCCATTAAAATGCCATAATTAAAGGGAATGCTTGCTATAAAAGTGAATCATAAAAAATTACACACAAATTTTGTTTTAGTTGTCATAGTTTCTGTGTCCTTACTGACAAGCTAAATGTTTTCATTCTTGATCTAGTGTGATGATGAGACTATTCATAGATGACTTGCAATGAAACCATATTTTTGATCTTCAGTTTTGGATTTATTTGCTAAACAATTATATACATATTTATATCAACTGACCACACATCGATGATTTTCTTTGGCAATTTACTGTTTAGGGGGATTCAGGCGGACCACTCATGTGCCAAGAAAACAACAGATGGCTCCTGGCTGGCGTGACGTCATTTGGATACCAGTGTGCACTGCCTAATCGCCCAGGGGTGTACGCCCGGGTCCCAAGGTTCACAGAGTGGATACAAAGTTTTCTACATTAAAGTGTTTCGAAAAGCAAAGATGAAAATCAGGCAGTTTTCCCATTGCACTTTAAGAAGCATGGAAATTGAGAGTTAAAAAAAAATTATTTATAAAAGTCTTGATTCTTACCTAAGCCACTAAAATGCTACAGGAAAAAAAAAAGCAAAAAATAATCTTTATAATACAAAGTAACTGTAAAATAATAAATTTTGATTTTATTGTAAACAGTTATTCTTTCACAGACATCATTATTTCCTTTGTTCTTAATCATTATTTTTATTGTATTCTCTTATTTAAAGAAATGTTATTTTAAAGCATGTAATATAATGTTTAAGCAAAATTAGGAAGAGACATGAAATAAGCTTTTACACAAAGTATGGTATTGTTTGAAGTAGATTGCTGTAAGTTATCTAATTCTAGGATGCTGCTGCTGCTGTTGCTGTTGCTGCTGCAAAGTTGCTTCAGTCATGTCCGACTCTGTGTGACCCCATAGACAGCAGCCCACAAGGCTCCCCTGTCCCTGGGATTCTCCAGGCAAGAACAACGGAGTGGGTTGCCATTTCCTTCTCCAGTGCATGAAAGTGAAAAGTGAAAGTGAAGTCACTCAGTCATGTCCAACTCCCAGCCACCCCATGGACTGCAGCCTACCAGGTTCCTCCGTCCATGGGATTTGCCAGGCAAGACTACTAGGATAGGTCAGTATTATCAGCATCTCAATCATCTTGCTATTTTTCTATCCAAGTGCATTTTCAATCCATCTTGAGCACACCCCTAATATTTTCCCCATAATAAAATATATTTATTGTAAGCTCATGTCACAAGCCTGGACTAAACTGATTGTACAATCTTTTCAAATAAGCTAGTTCAACAGCAAACTAGCACAAGTCTACACATTGCCCTTGCATCAGAATAAAAGCTAAACTAATTAACATTGTCATTCTCTCATCAGATCATTTTTACTTGGATTATTATACCACAGTCCATTTATTTCAAGCTGGCATTTTTTGGCTTTCCAAAAAGTTATCAGTCATATCAAAGAGATACAAGTATTACAAACGTGGGTTTTCTCTGACAGATGTGTTTATAGTGGGTATTTCTAACATGTCCAAAGCTTATTTAGACACAGCTGAATTGCCCATTACAAGGCCAAAAATGTAGAATAAATGCATTTGTTCCACAGCTTTAATCTCTTGGATCACTTCCAAAGTACAAACCAATTTAGCTTACCCCACAACATCTACTAATTTATTCAGAAAGAAAAAATTTATGCGAATTAATACAAACACACACACACACACACACACACACACACACACACATTCTTACATGGGTCTGTATGGTCCAAAGTAACAGAAAAGTTTCAAGCAGTTGAAAGAAGAGATACATCAGTTCATATGGAAGAAAGGAGACTTGGGCTAGACCTGAGTGAATAATCGTTACCGATGGACTAAAAAGGCATCAGCACACGTAGGTGACTCCCATGTAGGTGAGAGCGGCTCTGAAAGTTCAGAGAGAAGGGACAGTAGACAATCATGAACTGTCCTAGTAAAAGGTGTTCTTTCTGGGCAATGGTCAGAGAAAGGGAAAACAATGTCATGACAAGAAGGTATGGCCAGATGATTGAGGACTACATATTCATGGAATTTATTATTAGAACAAAAATTGGGAGTCCTTGAACACACTATTCTTATTAAGACCTTTCCAATGACCTGTTCTTAATAGAAAGGATGAAGTGATTAGGAAGGATAGAGCATCGAGGGTAGAGTGTGTTATTTGATTTTATTCCCCAAATATCATTCCACAAATGTTTCACCTGCATTTCAAAACATTTATTAGAAGTATGTTCTGAAAATTACAACAGATCTATCATGCACTCCTTTTTATTTTTCAAAGGTCAGCTTTAGAAACCCTTAGGACAGTCACTCTTTACCATCTTCTATTACAAGAGAAGTTCCTTATCCCATCCCTAGGAACTTATGGGTTTAGTAATTGATACCAGAAGAGTAATCCAGGTCTGGAAAAGGATAAAAAGCAAAACCAAGTCCCTTCCCCATTACTTTGCCTCTCCCTCCCTGCAGCTGTTGTAGCTGTGGGTGGCACAGACGTTGGGGAAAGCCCAGTCTCCCTCCATCCAGTCTGGACTGAAGGAAATAATTTATGGTGGGGGCTTGGAGAAAAGAGGTGGGTCTCAGCAGCTAGTCTCCTATTCTGCCCAGAAAGATGGGTCTCCAAGAAAGGAAAGAGGAGTGTTAAATGTGGGCAGCTGTAAGCTTAGAAGGCAGCTGCCCATTTTCTCAGTCTCTAAGCAGCTGAAAACAGACCACTACCCACTAATTTCTATTTTGTCTCTTAATTTTACCAAACAACTGGAGTTGTGAATTCCCACAATGAAAGCACATTCATTATCTAATTGAAAAGATGAGGTTTAGAACACCCTGCAGCTGTAACTTCCATTCTTACCACACTTAAACAGTCATTTGTTTCCATGCATTATTGCAAACACATCTGTACTTTGTTCATGTAAGGGATTTAGACAGCACCAACGATCATTCTTCAGAAACAAGAACTTTTTATTTGGTTAAAAGGAGCACAGAGACATTTGAAGACCAGATAGTTACATCTCTCTCTTGAGAGGAAGGAGCCACAAGCATTGAAGAAACTAGAAGATAGTACAAAGCCGCCCCAATTTATTCTCCCAGCCAAACCCTGGACAGGGAACACATGATCACTGACGCCTACAAACACATTTTTACACTATTTCAGTTTCTTTCCTCGTGGAAATGTCAACGTGCTGTGCTTAACTCTACACTCATGGTGACCACTCAACTAGTCCCCACTCTTAAACCCCCTTATATGCTGATAGAGGCTAAACGGAGCCAATCAAGCTCTGCAGGAGTTTGCCTCCAGAGTCAACACCAGAACCATCTTTGCTTTGCTGGCAAGAGAGGGACTGATTTCAGAACCCTCGGAGAGCTACTTGTGGTTATACAGGCAACATGTGAAGACATTATCTTGATTGTGTATGCCACCTTTTTTGTTCTAGATTGAGTATATTGTTTATACAGCTATTTAACAAAGTTATTACAAAATCTGTTGAACTTTAAATTCAAAATAATTGTAAGGCACATGTCTTGCACAATTGAAATTAGACAATTCTTGCCTCTAAGTAAAATATTTGAGTAGATACCACAGTTAATGAAATAACTTCTTATTTCTGAAGACATTTCCTAAACTTCCTCTGACCCAAAGCAGAGAAACTAAAAGAAGATAAGCCATTTCTAGAAAATGAAACTTTTTCTACGGTAATAGATTTATGTGTGTGTGAATTCAGTTGACAACAGCGATACATTTCTTTAATCAAAACAGCATGTATTGAAAAATGAGACATCATAAAAAATAAATACTAGAACAGTCCATTCTATCAAACACTCATGTAACGGAAAAATATTTTGCACACTGTAAATTTCAATGCAATTTACATTAACTAGATTACAACTTATGAAAGATGAAAGAGACAAAGATAACTGCTTCCAATGCACACATTGCTCTGATGTGTTCACAGCAATTTTATCTGCATCTTATCCATCTCATTGACTTGAAGTTTGGATGCATCCTTTAGCAAAATAAGCATGTCTCACTCCATGATTAGCACAGCATTATTTTATAAATGAGATAATGAACATATAAAAATTCTTTTAGTATTTGCCTCAAGGGGGAGCTTACAGTTCATCTTGCACATCCTTTGAGATTTCAAGCCATTCCAAGCTAATGTTCTGATGCCATTCCTTATACAGATCCAGAATTATAAAACTCTATTTTCTTTTCTGGAGCCAAGTCAATGGATTATTATACTTCCATGCCACTTTCTTTCCTGGTGCTTTTTGAAATCCACAGTGTGGACTGGTTTGGGCTAGTTTTTGTTCTTCCTTTACTGAAAAATAGAAGAAGAAGTAAATTCAATATCTGAGACTTCTCATCAAACTAGGCATGTCTTGGCTCAAATGGAGCTTTGTCAGACTTATTATAAAAGTATCTTTCTTCTCTCATCAGCAGATTCTTTCATTCCTACAAAAAATTCTAGATTATTCCAGTATGTGAAACGGATAAGCAGTTCATATAAGATAATGGAAAAAAAAAATCTCTCTGACCCTTCATATTTTAGAATTCAGACACATTCACAAATATGTTCAACTCAGTTTCAAAATGGTTATTGTAATCACCAATAAATCTTCATTTTCTTTGATCAATTATTTTTATAATTTTGCTTTTTGAATAATCTGCAGTTGTTAAAGTACATATGATGTACTTTAATGTCAAATCATCAAAATAGTGTTTTTGTCTTACGTATAAAAATTGTCCTATCCCCTCCACCCATCACTTTTTTTCTGTCCTATAGTTAAGTCATTTAATTCCTCAAAGCTTAATTTTGCTATAGTTTCTGAAACAAAGACAGTTCAAGGCAGATTCAGGCCTGAGAGAGTTCCTCTAGCTCTCAGGCTGACCTGCACTCCATCCTATCCCTCAAGCTGTGATGTCTTCTAAAGTGAAAAGTGAAAGTGTTAGTCATTCAGTCATGTCCGACTCTTGGCAACCCCATGGAATGCAGCTCCTGTCCGTGGAGTTCTCCAGGCAAGAATACTGGAGCAGGTAGCCATTCCCTTCTCCAGGGGATGTCTTCTGAGTTTTTCCAGAAGATGGCCACTTCTTAGACTCCTGCAAATGTGACTGTTTCTGAGTTTCTCCCTTCCTGAGTTGAAGAGAAGTCAGCCTCTTCAAGATACTTATCAAGATTGAGGCTTTTTGGATTGTTTCCTGGGAATGAGCCCTCGCCTAGATCACTAACCCCTGGTGGTTCCTGTTCATTTTCTCCTGTACTTCCTTGCTCCTATAGATGCTTCCTTCAATAGCATCTGCCTCCACCCCACGCCCCAGGCATTCCTCCTACTTGATCCCATTTGATCTCTGTCTACAAGACACTGTATTGCTGAATTCCTTCAAAGAAAGAGTCTTTCTAAATAAGCCTGAGCCATAGAATTTTATAATATTACTTAATCGACTTAAATTTAACTGTAAATTTATTGCTAACACATGATTGTATCTAAATGATGTATTTTGGAGATATGCATCCAAACAAGTAAGATCAACACATCTCTACCTAGGAAGTTATTTTACATGAATGGAAAATAAGCCAAGCAAAGTTGATGAAAAACATGAAATTCTCCTCAATGGTTGAAATGAAAGAGTGGTTAAGTTATTCATGTGGCTTTGGGGTAGCATTAGTATTTACTTGATTTAAGAGTTATCATGGGTTAAGGAAACAAGACTTCTTATTTTGAACTTGACATGGAATGACAGAAGCCATCATGTGTACCCAACCGGAATTTAAACTTTCTGCAAGGAACTCAGATGACAATGGATTGGAGTCTTTGATGAAGATTTTCCTTGCTTTCCTGCAAGAAAGGAAAATGGGAGGATCTAAGAGAGAATGAATTAAGCACTAATAGCTAATTCTGGTGTCTGGAGATGGCTTATGTTTGAGTGAGTATATTTCCTCACCCTTGAGAATTTCCAGCATGTGAAAACTCCAAGATCTTCAAAGTATAAAGACCTGGAAGACTTGAGAATGAGCAGAGTCTCCACAATAATATACTATTTTAAAAGAAGGAAAGCGAACTTCAGAGAAAACTCAGTTACTGATACTTTGGTAATTTTACTTTTAGAAATGAGAAGATCTACATAATTTTTCTCAAATCTTTGTTCACAGCGATTAGCTATTTACAGCTCTTCATTACAGTTTGGCTGGATTATGGAGGGGGGATTTATATCAAATCTTCCCTCTGCTTCATTGTTTTTCATACTGATAAATTATCTTTTCATCTATAGTCTTAGAATTAAGGGTAAAAGTCAGATACTTACTATTGTTTTTATTCTGTGTAAAATATTGAAAACATATATATGTATATATATAAACTGAGTACTCAAAATATAGAGTTAATTTGCCAAGCTTTATTTATCATTATTCAAATATAGCTTCTTTAAACAGTCAATATATCACAGCTTGGATTCTTTAAAAAAATTTCTTGTGTACCATTTAGGGTTTATATCTTTTTTTTTTTTTCTGGAGCTTTTTAACTCAGTAAATTCCTTAGGGTTCATGAAAAAGAAAATGAAGTTAAAAGAAAAAAATTACTCATCTGCATATCCTTCCCTGTTGGAAACATTCTATCATTTTTTATTTAGAATACTGACAAAAATGTCTAGTTTATTCTAACAAGCATGTACTAATTTAAATCCATATCTTCTTTTCTTTGATACATACTTATATTTTACATATTAACATTTTATTTTAACTGTCAAACTGACACATAGGAAAAAATTTCACCTGTAATTCAAGGGTATGAGTAAACAGATATAAAAGAATACTCTCAAGAGTCTTGATGTTAAGATATATCACTTTATTTCAAGATGCCTACTAAAAAGTGACTCATTTTACCATTGTTCCTATACTTAAAATATCCTTTGGAAATAAAACAGAAGGCTGTTTTTGCAAAAGGTACTACAAAGTTCACATACAAAAATCAAGTCTGGCATGCAACTTGAGGTCAAGATTAAAAGGTTTAGCATTGCTGCCTGTACTTAATAGAAAGAGACAGTACAGTATAGTTGCTTATGTTGTGGACTTAAAAACATTCACATTTCAGATTCATCACACATATTAGCCATGAGACCCAAGGCAAATTGTATGACCCATTTAAGCAACCATCTTCCTGAAAAAGAGAAAACAGAAGAATACCTACTTCATATGGCCTGTGAGGATGAAATGAGATAATTCATAATCCTATGGTCAAGGTGTATATTATTAGATTATATATACTGCATTTGTACTGAAAGAATAAGAATCACAATTTTCTTAAGGCAACTTAAAAACATAATTTTTTAAAGAGTTCTGAAAACATATTTAAAGATTCTCAAGTTGTCTCTCCATGTATGAATTATTTACCTTTTATGCAGCATCTGGAAACAGCAGGTTCCAAAAGCAACCAGGATCAGTAAGAGCAAAGGGATTGTTGGTATAACAACATAGATTAGATTGGGAATTATTCCTACAAAAGTAAAACAGTCTTAATGTAAACAGATAGTTGAGGCAGGATTCTGACATTATGGTTCTATAAAAGCTTTCCAAAAAAATTAAGGCAAAATAGAATGATTATCAATAAGCAGATACCAAGTAAGGTCTTCCCAAAATACTGAATAATCTAATGAAGTAATATATTTATGTTTGGTTAAAAGTTAAAAACAAAATCATGCTGCATGGTTGCCATGCTTCAGTTAAATGTCCATATTTCCAAAACTATTATTAAATTTGCAATTCAGATAGGGGCTGGCTTTCATAACATATTAATAATCTTAGCTATCTCACTTCATTAATCCTTCTCAGTTATTACTTTGAAAACAAGCACTGATTATTAAAGAATAATCATGATTAAAGTAATTGTTGATTTATTGGATATGTAATTATCCTAACTAATGAGCTCAGTGCCATGATGACATGCATAAGTCTCTGGGATTAAGCCAAAATACGTAAATATTAACTGATGATAGAGTCATAACCTAGAGACATAAGGCTCCAGAGGCATAAATATTTGATCTTAATTAAATTCTAAGATGAATCACTTTTTAATCCTGTTCCATCACACTAGATAATGTTAGGTATTCTTGGAAAAATAAAAAAACTGCCACACAGAACCCCCAGATAGCTTGCAATGACTTTATTACACAATTTTTCAATGTCATAAGAGGGAAAATATTCCTAATATAATTATTTACTGATCTGTTTGATTAGATTTACATGGTCTGCATGGTTTTAAAATCAGACGACTGAAAGTGAAAAGCACTAAGGTTTAATATCACATCCATACAAGAAAAGCAAATTAGAAAGCTATATATTGAGATAGCAAATTGAAAGCCATTATCCTAGTCTAAATGCGTGTGTGCTCCGTCATTCAGTCATGTCTGACTCTTTGCAACCCTATGAATTTTAGTCCACCAGGCTCCTCTCTCCATGGAATTTTCCAGGCAAGAATACTGGAGTGAGTTGCCATTTCCTCTGCCAGGGTTTGAACCCACATCTGCTGTGTCTCCTGCACAGACAGGTGGATTCTTTACCGACTGCACCATGCTAAAACAAGCCCCTCACTGATACTAAGAACAGTTGTTCACTAAAAAGAGATTTGCACTGGGATTGTGTTGTGTGTCTTTTGCAGACAATGGTGTCCCAATAGGCACTGAGTTGAAAGCTCATTGTATGTGTCCACTACCCAATCTGCTCTTCAGTCATGTCACTTGGTAGCTGGAAATTGGCCAGGGTGGCAGTTTTCCATACCACAGAAAACTCAAAGCCTACAAATTGGACTTTTTAAATACTAGCTTACTCCAGTCAATCCCTAAACATTTACCAGTTCCTTACTGTTTATAGGCTACTGAATGTGCCAATTTACATTATAACACCTACAAATTGGGGAAGATCTTTATGAATCCACATTTTAACATGGGATACTTAGTTTAGTATTAGATACAGAAAACAAAATTTCTATTCAAAACCTGGCTTAGGGGACTTCCTGGATGTCCAATGGTTAGGACTCTGTGCTTCCACTGAAAGGGGCGTGGGTTCGATCCATGGGGAACTGGGGAATTTAGTTCCCACTTAGTTCCCTGGGGAACTAAGATCTCACAATCCACACTGTGCGGCCAAAAAAGAAATACCCACAAAAACTAGCTTAGCATCATTTTTTCCAATGCAATTCTTTTTTTTTTTTTTTTTTTCTGGTTTTATTTATTTATTTTTTTTTTAAATTTATTTTTTTTTAAATTTTTTAAATTTTAAAATCTTTAATTCTTACATGCATTCCCAAACATGAACCCCCTCCCACCTCCCCTCCCCATAACATCTTTCTGGGTCATCCCCATGCACCAGCCCCAAGCATGCTGCATCCTGCGTCAGACATAGACTGGCGATTCAATTCACATGATAGTATACATGTTAGACTGTCATTCTCCCAAATCATCCCACCCTCTCCCTCTCCCTCTGAGTCCAAAAGTCCATTATACACATCTGTGTCTCTTTCCCTGTCTTGCATACAGGGTCGTCATTGCCATCTTCCTAAATTCCATATATATGTGTTAGTATACTGTATTGGTGTTTTTCACTCTGTATAATCGGCTCCAGTTTCATCCATCTCATCAGAACTGATTCAAATGAATTCTTTTTAACTGCTGAGTAATACTCCATTGTGTATATGTACCAAAGCTTTCTTATCCATTCATCTGCTGATGGACATCTAGGTTGTTTCCATGTCCTGGCTATTATAAACAGTGCTGCGATGAACATTGGGGTACATGTGTCTCTTTCAATTCTGGTTTCCTCGGTGTGTATGCCCAGAAGTGGGATTGCTGGGTCATAAGGTAGAAATGCAAATCAAAACCACAATGAGGTACCACTTCACACCAGTCAGAATGGCTGCGATCCAAAAATCTGCAAGCAATAAATGCTGGAGAGGGTGTGGAGAAAAGGGAACCCTCCTACACTGTTGGTGGGAATGCAAACTAGTACAGCCACTATGGAGAACAGTGTGGAGATTCCTTAAAAATTGCAAATAGAACTACCTTATGATCCAATGCAATTCTAAAATAAATTTCCATACGCCTATCTTTAGTGCACTTTTTCACTAAGCAACAAGAAAATTGGGGCCAACATGAAGCAGAAGTGAACTGAGAGAGTAGCACTGACATATATTCACTACCACGTGCAAAATACATAGCTAGTGAGAAGCTGTTGTGTAGCATGGGGAGCTCAGCTCAGTGCTCTGCGATGCTCTCAAGAGGGAACTCAAGAGGGAGGGGATATATACACACACTCATAGCGGATTCACATTGTTGTACAGCAGAAACCAATATAACATTATCAAGCAATCATCCTCCAATCAAAAAAAAAAATTAAGTACATTTTCTTCTCCTATAGGTGAGTTAAACACATATGAACTAATTACCTGCCTCAGTAACAACTACATTTTGATGCGTGTCTCCAGGTTGGTTGGTAAAATACGTCTTTTCTACAGGAGCTGTTGGATTAATCTCTGTAAATAATAAGTACAGTTATCATGTATAATGATAAATAAGACAAATGCAAATGTAGATGAAAATAAAAGCTTATTACAAAACAAAATAAACATTGATTTCTGAACAACTTCCAGCTAATTCTATTTTGAATTTAAATTTATATGAAATGATTTAACAATAAAGGCAGCATTTAATTGTCTCTGAATAAAAGATCTGCCTGGTAACTCTTTGCAACTTGGATCCACTGGGTGAATTCCTGTAACCCCAGAGTGCATTTAACAATCCAGAGCATCTGTGCTGATGATAACCTATTACAGGTAATAATGACAAAGAAGGTATAAAAGTAGGCAAAGATAGGCAAGAATTGGAAAGCATAAGAAAGTGAGGCACTAGCTGTGAATAAAGACCAACAAAGATGATTTTTACTATTGTTGTTTAGTCGTTAAGTCACATCTGACTCTTTTGCAACCTCATGGACTATAAGCCTGCTAGGCTCCTCTGTTAGTGAGACTTCCCCAGCAAGAATACTAGAGTCAGTTGCCATTTCCTTCTCCAGGGGATCTTCCCAACCCTGGGGCTGGCAGACGGATTCTTTACCACTGAGCCACCAGGGAAGTCTTTATACTATTATGGTATATAATTTAGATTTCTCCTCACAACAAAAAAACACCAGATAACTGCATATGGACAGTATCCGGAATTGATGATTCAAATAAAAATGTTCTAAAGCATATTTCTGTCCCTTACGAACAATGCCATCTTTAGATTTCCTTCTCAACCATATCTGCATCTTTAAAAAATATATCATAAATTAAGGCTTGCAAATTGTTTCTCTCCCTCCTTTTTCTGAGGCAAGATTTTTCCAGTTGCCACATACTTGAAAAATACTGATTTTTTTTTATAACAATCTGGTACTGCTCTCTTGTCTAATATATTTTTCTAGGGCACTATTGTTAAGAATCCACCTACAGTGCAGGAGACCTGAGTTCAATCTCTGGATTAAGCTGGAGGAGGGGATGGGAACCCACTCCAGTATTCTTGCCTGGAGAATCCCCATGAACAGAGGAGCCTGGCAGACTACAGTCCATGAGGTTGCAAAGAGTCAGACACGACTGAGCAACTAAGCACAAGCAGTGGCTGAATTAATAGATAAATTAAATAGAATTACTAAGAAATAACCTGTACATTTGTTTTCATTTGTTCCAAAAGTATAACTCTGTTTATTTTTCTCAATTAATGGAAAAGAAAAAACACATGCAGCATCTTACACTAGTTTCAGAATATTAAACCACTTCAATGTAATCTTTACTATTCCAGTTTGGCCATATAGTCTCTCTTCATTAGAAACTTAATCATACACCATCCTATAATAATATTTACTATTCTTTTAAACATATCTTACCCTGACACTTTGCCTCCTCTAGTCTTCAGTCCTACCCTACACTCATTCTTCTACAGAATTTAGACACTCCTTGCTTCTGGTGTTCAGCTGGTATTTGCTGAACAAATAATACAGATATTATGCAATTCATCAATAGAGAACTGGTTATATTTTAAATAGTTCACAAGTTTTAATGCAATTGCTGATTAACTGAGAAAATTTTAGAAATACAATCTAATACATACCGTTTTTATTATCTAAGAATAATAGTGCTTAATGTAATTTTAATAAATTAAAAAATTGGATTCAATATTCAGAAAACTAAGATCATGGTATCCAGTCCCATCACTTCATGGCAAATAGATGGGGAAACAATGGAAACAATGACAGACTTTCTTTTCTTGGGCTCCAAAATCACTGCAGATGGTGATTGCAGCCATAAAATTAAAAGATGCTTGCTCCTTGGAAGAAAAGCTATGATCAATCTAGACAGCATGTTAAAAAGCAGAGACATTACTTTGCCTACAAAGGTCCATCTAGTCAAAGCTATGATTTTTCCAGTACTCATGTATGAATGTCAGAGTTGGACTGTAAAGAAAGCTGAGCACCAAAGAACTGATGCTTTTGAACTGTGGTGTTAGAGAAGACTCTCAAGAGTCCCTTGGGCTACAAGGAGATTCAACCAGTCCATCCTAAAGGAAATCAGTCCTGAATATTCATGGGAAGGACTGATGCTGAAGCTGAAACTCCAATACTTTGGCCCCTGGATGTGAAGAATGAACTCATTGGAAAAGATCCTGATGCTGGGAAAGATTGAAGGCAGGAGGAGAAGGGGATGACAGAGGATGAGATGCTTGGATGACTTCACCAACTCGATTGACATGAGTTTGAGCAAGCTCCAGGAGTTGGTGATGGACAGGGACACCTGGCATGCTGTAGTCCACAGGGTTGCAATGAGTAGGATGCAATTGGGCCACTGAACTAAACTGAAAAATTGGATTCAGAAGCATCCTGTTAATAATGTGTCTGGATAACAGTGATAGACCCAAAGAATAAATATGCTGCTCATAGGACAATAACAAAAAATATTGGAAAACAAAGTGAGAAAATTTAGAAGTGAATTATTCAGTTTCTGTATAACTAGGCTAATTTTTTTTTAACCACTTTTGTATATCAGTAGTCATACTCTTGTGGTGCTAGAGAAGACTCTTGAGAGTTCGTTGGACTGTAAGGAGATCAAATCAGTTAATCCTAGAGGAAATCAGTCCTGAATATTCATTCCAATACTTCAACCAACTGATATGAAGAGCTGACACATTGGAAAAGACCCTGATGCTAGAAAAGATTGTAGGCAAAAAGAGAAGGGGGAGATAGATGATGAGATGGTTGGATGGCATCATCGACTCAATGAACATGACTTTGAGCAAACTGTAAGAGATAATGAAGGACAAGGAAGCTTGGCATACTGCAGTCCATGGGGTCACAAAGAGTTGGACATGACTTAGCAACCAAACAAGTCATGCTATTAGATAATATGCAGGAGCAGAAAGCGGAGACTAAGTTCAAGTCACATAGTACCTCTGGTATAGTTGGAGAATAAAGTTCAAAATATTGTTACAATTTGTAGATTAGTTTTACTGCTTGCTCCTCCAATCCCCACACCACTAAAAAGCTAACTACTCACCACCAAAATAGCATTGAGCATACAAGCAGGGAATTTAATCAAGCCAACATCCTTAATAAATAAGATACTAAGCTCAAGGAAAGAAAATCAGTTACATATGTGTGTGTGTGTTAGTCACTCAGTCATGTCCAGCTCATTAGTGACCCCATGGATTGTAGCCCACCAGCCTCCTCTGTCCACGGGATTCTCCAGGCAAGAATACTGGAAAGGGTTGCCATACCCTTCTTTACTGCTGAGCCACTTGGAAAGCCCTCTCCATCAGTTACATACAAGGTAAATAAAATGAAAATAAAGTACATAAATTCTAAGTACATTAATAAGACCAACCATGGAAATGTTCAAGTACTTCAAAAACAATAAGTACATAAAATAATCTTGCTCAAAAGCTACCCATATTTGAAGATTTAGGTAGAATATAGAAGATAAAGGAAAAAATAATTTTACATCTAAAGTGCTGTTCCATAAGTAGTGTAAACTTAGACTACCTAATACAAAACAAGATTCAGAGGTACCAGTGTCCTGAATAAGGTGGTAAGTGTGATGCAAGATAAAATAGTATATAAAGGTCAGCTAAAAGTTCAAAGAAAGGAGAAGATAATATTGTATTAAGAATATACCATAATATACTTTGTTTCATTTAACAGTTTCAAGCACTTAGTGTCACTAAGTTAAAATGTCAGAGAATTTCAACTTTATATTTTCCTAAGGAAAAAAATCTAGACAAAGAACCTAAGTGCACAACAGATTTCATTTTGCAAAGGCTTCTAAGAGGGTAATGATAGATTTAACCACCAAGAGGTTTAAAGAATAAACTCACCAGGGATAAAGAGAGAAGGCTAATATACTCAAGAGCAGAATAAATATAAGAGAAGGGTAAATCTAATCCAAGTAATCCCTTGTGCTTTACAGTCTTATGAGTAAAGAAGAAGTATAATTTCAAGAGAATAATGGAAATAGCAGCACTTGATTATAATTGCCTGCCATGAACATATGCTTCGAGGTCAAGCAGACAGCCCTTGGGAGAGTTCAAATGAAATTTCCAAACACTAAGAGGAGAAAAACAGCAAAAAGACCTCAAAGCCTAAATGTCTAAGTTGACTTTCTCAGATCATTAAAAAGATGAGTTTACATAGTTCTGATGAGTCTCTTTTTTGGTCAAATTTCAATTCAGTTCAGCTGTCCTGTTCAAGTAATTCAAGTTTACCATTTCAGTAGGAAACCATACTACCGTAGCTCAGGTCAGAGCAATCTCTCCATGTTCTGCATAGGGTAAGAAAGTTGGAGACTTCAAACAGAAGGAAACTGAGGAGGCATATTCCATAGACTGAGGGCCACAGCAAGAACATGGCACACGCCCCTACTTTTCTGCACCAGGGTTCTCTGACATTCAGATTTTCACTGAGGAGTACAAGCCAAATATCCTGCCATTATATGATAAGCTAATATCCCAGAAGAATGGTGCTTGGTTCCCTTAAATATACCTGAAAATGTCCTCCTGCTGCTGCTAAGTCGTTTCAGTCATGTCTGACCCTGTGCGACCCCAAAGACAGCAGCCCACAAAGCTCCCCCATCCCTGGAATTCTCCAGGCAAGAACACTGGAGTGGGTTGCCATTTCCTTCTCCAATGAATGAAGTGAAAAGTGAAAGTGAAGATGCTCAGTTGTATCCGACTCTTAGCGACCCCATGGACTATAGCCTGCAGGGCTCCTCCATCCATGGGATTCTCCAAGCAAGAGTACTGGAGTGGGTTGCCATGGCCTTCTCCAGAAAATGTCCTAAAAAACTACGAATGACATGTGTAAACTCATAGGTGCTTTGGTAACATACCTACTTCACATGCACTATACTAAATGCTCAAATGTTTATAAATAGATATTTATTCTTCATAAAACCTGTTTACAAAAACACAATTTGGCCTTAATATTAAAAATAATTACTGTCCCTTAAAGACACCTCTCTGGATATTTCTAGATACTCCCTTCTATTTAACTCATTGGGCAGTTGTTTGCTTTATAGCTTACTGTGCTTTAATACTCTGCCATCGAACTGCAAAGTAATTTTGTGTTTCACTGAAGAAAAAACAAAAAAAAAAGCCCAGGTAGCATAGGTTACAGATGAAAAATATAAGCCAATACACATATACAATCTGCTCCTACTGACCTACAATGCTTCCTACCTGGCTCATACTTGCAGATGTAATTGTGCTTCATGTTGCACCTGTCGTCATTCCACTGGTAAAGGTAGGGGCCCCCGAGGCCAGGGTTGGCCGTTGGCTGATGATACATCACAACACACTTCTCACTTCCACAGGAAGGTTCATCAGTATACCAGTTTCTGCAAGGACAGAGTACCAGGGACACTTCTCAGTGACTTCGCCTGTTCTACTCCGACATCCTCTACAGGTAACGGACATCTGCCCCCATTCTTTGCCCTCTGAGTCCCCTTAGAGACCTCTGCCTCCTCAGGATCCCCGCTCACCGGTACTGGGAACTGCTTCCATCCGACCACTGGTAGAGATCTGGGCAGGCACCGGATGTTTGCCCCTGGCCGTTTCTCCAAAGCCCTATCCAGAAATCACTATCAGAAATTCCTATTCCTGGCTTTGTCAGGTTCTGCAACATGCTTTCTATTAACTTCTGTTCTGCTTCATTCTCCAGGCTCAGAAGGGCTCCCCCTTCGCTCTCACAAGCCAGCCGTGCCTCCTGAAAGCTCACGCGGCTGGACAGCTCGTGAAAGTAGGCCACCTTGTAGCAGAGATGCTTGAAATCAGCAAAACATAATTTTTGGCCTGAAAAAAAGAAAAGATGTCCATGTACTGATTATCTGAACTATCTTCATAATGCTACTTACTACATGTTAAAATGAAAGAACCAATCAAAACAAAGATTCTACCAAGAATGTTTCTCCCACTGAACCACTGCATAAAGTCTAGAAAATATTCTAGATTCCTACTTCAATCTACTAAAGCTAATTGATTCCCTAACAAACTAGTAACCCAAACTTTTCAAAACAGGGAGAAAGAAAGTATAAGTGGCTCAGTCGTATCCAAATCTTTGCAACCCCATGGACTGCAACACACCAGACTCCTCTGTCCATGGAATTCTCTGGGAAAGGATACTGCAGTTAGTTGCCTTTCCCTTCTGAACCAAGGGATCTTCCTGACCTGAGGATCGAACCCGGATCTCCCAACTTGCAAGCATATTCTCTACCATCTTAGCCACCAAGGAAGCAGTACAACTAGGAAATTTTTGTAAAGAGAAGTCATAATTCTTCTGGCTTACCTTTTGCAAACTGATAGCTAGAGCACGTGAAAGTAGATAAAGAAATGTCAAGTACAGACAGTAAAGGAAGCTAAAAGGTCAAAATTATGAAATAAGAATCACAATTCACAAAGGAATTAATAAAAAGTAAAGAAAAAAAAGCAATTTTTACATAAGGCATCATGAAGTGAATACATTTAAATAATTTAAATTTAAATAAAGTGGCAACTATAAACTGTAAATATTTGTTTTTCTTGTATATATCTGAGAGCAAACATATTAAAACTCAAAGGTAATAGAAGTCAGTATAAAGGTAAGGGTAATAATAAACAATGTATTAATATAGTGTGATATTAGAAGTGACAGGTAAACCTTCTAGAGTACTCTAGGATACTCAGAATTTGGAACAGAAATTTTAAATGCAAATTTTCACTTGTATTTTAAAGGCTTTTATAAGTCACAACACTCAGTTCAACCATCTATGCTGATATCTATGAATGATTTTAAAAGTCACTATATAGAGAGAGAATACAAATTTATGTCAAGATATTAGATTGAACCACAAATGAAGTTTAAGATAATTCTCAAGAGTTCTTAATGAAATATCACCTTTTATCAAGCTTCACTGCTATGTCATCACTAACAACATCTGTGAAGACTTACATACATAGGCAAACAAAAGTTTGACTTAGAAGGCCTCTCAAAATTGAATTTCACATACCTCTGCATATAGATCAGAATGAATACTCCTAATTATTTCATGACAGAACTACAAATATCAATGATCACACTGCGTCATATAAAAGCCGTATAAATAACAGGAATAGTGTCCAGGATTTAGCAACGAAATTCCTATTGTTCTCTTGTTTGCACTTGCCTCTTTTTATCATCAAGTAAGTATGCCAAGGTTATAGACACAGCCTCCACAAAGGTCATGCCGCTTTGTTTTGTTTTTCATTAGCTTCCATGATTCACCTCAAATCTTTGCTATCAACTTTAAAAACCACCACGGCTCTATCTCTGTCATTATTCCTTATCCCCTAGCCCCAGCCTGCTGTCCAGTCTCCACCTCCCTTTCAGTCTCTCATTTCAGCTTGAGGTTTGCCCTTGGAAAATAGCTAGTATTTTATGTAAAATCAAGGCCAGTTACTTTATACCAAGAAATCAAGACATAGCTTTACTGCTTACAATTCTTATTCTTCTTGGGATTGAAGGCTTTATTCACTGTGTATTTAATTTTGTAGCTGATCAAGAAAGTCTGTCAGCATTAGAGGGCTGTTATAACACTGTTTCTAGCCAGTGTTATAATATTTAAAATAAAGCATTCAAGCTTTATACTGTTAATTACAGTACATCACACTGAGCCAGTGTTTGTATCACATCCATTCTCCCCCACAATCAGCAATTAATGACCTCTGATGACACTTAGAGGCAGGAGGGAAGAAATCAGTGGAAGGCCATTAACCTCACACCAGTGTTTGAGTGATAGGCATTCAGTATCTTGATACAAGCTGAGAACAGCCAACTAACAACACAGAAGTTCCATCAATGCAAGCAAGACAGCCAGGTGTCCTCTCTGTCTCATTAACTGTGATCTGGACTCAGGAGTAACGCACTGAATAATAAGAACAAATTAAGAGACTGCCCCAACTAACTGTTAATGAAAAATAACATGTTCATATGAATGACTACAGGAAACTTGAATTAAAGAGACACCAGACAAATCAGCCTGAAATAAATAATCTGGGGGAGATGACATGGAAGTCCCAATAGTTGATTCTAATACAATTTTTTTTTTAATTTTTAATTTATTATTAGGGTTTGTGATGATGTCAATGTTCAAAATGGTTGTCCCTGGCAATACATTATGTAATGCCATTAAGCCTAGTGATTTTTAGGCTTGTATTTTCAAAGCAAGCTCTATCTCTATTTTCATTTCTACATCTTTTACATATTTCTAAATCTCAAAATATATCTGAGCTGCATTCCCTTGAGCTTTTAATTTGTTCAATTTTCCACCTAAGAACTCTCAGACTTCAATGTGATCCTAGCACTTTTGAAATATTAACTTGCCAGTGAGATTGTTTGGCAAGATAACAGAAAGAAACCAAATTAAAAAAAAAAAAAAAAAAGATTAGCCAGAAATTTTAATGAGCTAAAAATTATTTATGTAACAAAGCCAGCAGCAGTAGTTCAGAGGATATGCCTAGTTCACTTTATAAGCTAAAAGTCTCTGCTCATTATCTTTGACATATTGAAAGATAAATGCAGAGATTTATTATTTATGATGAGGATACAAGAAAAATGATGAAATTTTATTTATAAAATTAAAATAGCACTTCTAATTAAATGCATAAGAGAGCTTTAAGTGTCCTGTGGAAATTCCTAATACCACTACTAGGTATTAGAAATGTCAACCTGTAGATAAATATTAGTCTATACAGAAATAATAATAATAAAGGAAAAATCTAGAGACAGGGATTATCTTTTAAACAGTTAAGAACTAATACTGTAGGAGCCCTGGACAATAGCCAGCCTTTGCACTCTCTGCGCCAGGTACCATTTCTTTGCAGTGGATGATGGAATGGTCCAGGATCCTGGAAGATGGGGTGTAGACTGTGGTGGCTGCATACCATGGGGACTCTTAGAGGATGAGGACAATGACCAATTACCAATTACAAATATATGTTAACTGCAAAGTGTATTAGTTGAATATCAGCTGTGTCCACACATTTTAAAACTGAAGTTACTAGCAGTTCAGCTTTAGCAAGGCAGTTTTGAGGAAATTATTAACTATATGGAACATTTTTATGGTATTTATATATAAAATCAGTTAAAGCTGACACTGAATTTCTTCACATTCAATTCTATTTTATTATCGACTTCCACCTTATTCAGCAAACTTGGTCCAAGTTGCAGCAAAATCAGCAGAAGCAACCGCTACTGAACCACTCACCACCATTTCAGCTGACCACACTTGGCTGTAAGAGCAGTGGAACTTTCAACAGCTGGGAAACAAATGTTGCCCTAATTCCCAGAAAAGTCCCATTAATACGGGCCTTCTGGAAGCAACTTTCCCACTTCTCTGAAGGCTAATCTTCTTAGGGAGGCATTATGACTACATCCCTTCTCATTCTGTGAGATCACATGGAAAATTTCCTTTTCTCTTGTTTTTAAATATTCAGAATAAACCCTCCATTGACTTTTTTGAACAACAGGAAGCTAGTCTTCCACTTACTACATATAACTCCATCTACTACATCTAATCTGCCACCTACTATTCTACCACCTGTAAAATAATCAGATAACCGCCTAGCAGTTTTTATTACACTAAGGCTAGCTTGATGACAATTTACTAAAACTTACCTAACGTCTGTGGTGGGAAATCTCCCTTTATTGTTGGCTTATTTACAAAAGAGAAAGACTTTTGACCTAGGAGTCCACAGCTCCTGGTTTCATACATACATTCATACATGCATGTACACACACACACACACACACACACACACACTCACACACACTCACACACACACTCACACACACTCACACACACTCACACACACACACACTCATACAACTACATAGATACATATGCACTTTAATTCAGCAATAATTTTTAGTATTGCCTGCTAAAATAATCAGTCCTATCATTATCATAGCTAAGATTCTACTATTTCCACAAATAGAGAATTCTGTCTTTTTTCTTAGTCATAAAAATTCCTAGAGATCTAAATATTGGCAGAGTTTTAAATGTTTTTGGTAACAATGTAAGAGTGGGACCAACTCATAAAGTCATGGGAAGAATTTTTCTTTCTGAATAGAAAGGATCTATGATTTGGTTTGGGGGTGTGCATGCTAAGTTGCTTCAGTTGTGTCTGACTGTGTGACCCTATGGACTGTAGCCTGCCAGGTTCCTCTGTCCATGGGATTCTCCATGGACAAGAATACTGGAGTGGGTTTCCATGCTCTCCTCTGGGGGATCTTTCCCACCCAGGGATCGAAAGCCATGTCTCTTACATCTCCTGCATTGGCTGGTGGGTTTTTACCATGAGATCTACCTGAGAAGCCTATGATTTGGTTGGGTTTCACTTATATTTATTAAATTTCTGGAAGTTGAGTCCTCAGTTATTAAAGTAACAACATTTTTTTCTTATACATCACACTATAATCACATATTATCAACATTAAATAAGTATTGAATTTTATCATATTTTTCAATAAAAACATGGAAGTCGTACTATGAATTCCAGTTGTTCAATTATGATCTACCTTTAGTTGCAAAGAAAAAAGCAAGTTGTACAAAAGAGGACCTACATGATAAATCTTCCCCAAATCAGACTAACTGGACTTTGGACATTTCACTAGAATACCATAAACCAATGTGCTTTTCATGGTTCTTTTTTACTGTACTCAAAATCAAAGGGATAAATATGCTGAAACTGTAACATACAATGTGACATGGCTTCTGATCATAATGCCCAAACTTTGAAACTATAAAGGAAAGCTATCAATTATTCATTCTGCTTTTACTGTTCAATATTGCACCAACTTTTTAAGACTTATTCACCATAAAAATGTTTTGCTATAATAAACTTTACTTTTGCAACAGATTTTGTAATATAATTAATTGCATAGTGCACTATTAAGATCGTGCTGGAATCCGTCTTCCTATACTGACAAACAGCGAAAACTATAGTCTTGGCCATTGGTTGAATAATGGTGGCATCATAAATCCTAACTCTCCACCTGGGAAACACCACAAGTCTTCTGAGAAGGGGAAGAAATGTATTTCATTAACCCAGTATTTAAAATAAGATCTAAATAATACATGTAAACCAAGTAATCATGTGAGTGAAGAATTCAAGCACTGAATCACTAAGAGCTGACTTCAGTCAATAAGAGCTTTACTTGAACAGTGGAAATATTAGGGACATTATTTAAAACTTTTCTGGCCTCAGTTTTCTTACCTAAAAAGTGTGAGTAGCTCGGCGATTTAAAGAAATAATGATAATAGCCTGAGATTTATCAATAGCTAAGTGTGCAAACCCTCACAGCTAGCACAATCCACTGTTGTTTTTCAGTTGCTAAGTCTTGTCCAACTCTTTGTGGCTTCATGGATTGCAGCATGCCAGGCCTCCCTGTCCTTCACTATCTCCTAGATCTTGCTCAAACTCATGTCCATAGAGTCGGTGATGCCATCCAACCATCTCATCTTCTATTGTCCCCTTCTCCTCCTGTCTTCAATCTTTCCCAACCTCAGGGTCTTCTCCAGTGAATCAGTTCTTCACATCAGGTGGCCAAAGTACTGGAGCTTCAGCTTTAGCATCAGTCCTTCCAATGTATATGCAGGACTGATTTCCTTTAGGATTGACTGGTTTGATCTCCTTGCAGTCCAAGTGACTCTCAGAGTCTTCTCCATGCCTTTGGGTAAATTAGGAAAGAGGATCTCTCCTGGTGATATAGGCTGCTCTCCTGTAGGTGGCCTCAGTGATAGCTGTGGGGCCTAAATTCCTGAGTGCCCTCTCACAGCTTCTTGGTGGAGCCTGTGTCCATGACATGACCTACACTATTGTGTTTGAACCCCTTTAACCCCACAACTGGGATGCTGGGAAAGATTGAAGGCAAAAGGAGAAGGGGATGGTGGAAGATGAGATGGTTATACAGCATCACAATTTAATGGACATGAATTTGAGCAAACTCTGGGAGATAGTGGAGGACAGAGGAACCTGGCATGCTGCAGCCCATGGGGTCACAAAGAGTCGGACACCACTTAGCAACTGAACAACATCAACAACAACCCCACAGCAACCCTGTGGTGTGGATGCTGTTATCCCATCTTAACAATGAAGCAAGGGAGACACAGAAAAATTAAATCATTTGCCAAACTCACACAGCTCATAAATGGTTAAGTGTTTGGAACCAGGCAGTCTGGGTCCACAGTTCACACATATCCCCAAATTTCGAGGCTGCCTCCATGGAGGTCTCAGGTATATTTTTCTAAGGTGAACAAATTCATGAATAAAGGGACTGACTCATATATCCATAATTGGTATAACCTACGCTCTCATGTTTAGCATTGGCTCATGATTGATTACCAGATGGCTAACACATGCTCAGGGTTGTACACGTAGAGTTTCCCTCTAAGCAGAATGCAGAATTTCTTTCAGTTAACATTTAGACATAGGTTTCCTATTGCAAAATCTATCTCAGATCTTCAGACCCCATATCTCCTCAATGATTTTTAAGTCTAGACCTTCTATTTTCCAAACAACATAGACAAGGTCCAATCTGAACATTTCCCCAACAACAAGGAATATTAGTTCAGTTCAGTTCAGTCGCTCAGTCGTGTCCAACTCTTTGCGACCCCATGAATTGCAGCATGCCAGGCCTCCCTGTCCATCACCAACTCCCGGAGTTCACTCAGACTCACGTCCATCGAGTTGGTGATGGTCCATCCAGCCATCTCATCCTCTGTCGTCCCCTTCTCCTCCTGCCCCCAATCCCTCCCAGCATCAGAGTCTTTTCCAATGAGTCAACTCTTCACATGAGGTGGCCAAAGTACTGAAATTTCAGCTTTAGCATCATTCCTTCCAAAGAAGTCCCAGGGCTGATCGCCTTCAGAATAACTTTAGTCAAATTGTCAGGCTATGTTCTATCATCAGTGATATGTGAGAACATGAAAGAAACAATCTCGCCTGATAGTTGTATCCATCATTTACCTGTGTGCTAAGCATCTAACCCAGAAGACAGAGTTGGAGAAGGTCAGCATTGCTAATGAGACCATCAGCTGAATTTCCACTTTGAACATCTTTATATAATACTGTCCCTTTTTAATGTTAATGTAACAGATATTACCATCTTCCAGTAAAAGAATTATGAAAGTAAAACCATAAAATAATGAAAAACGGCAGGTAAGGATTAATGACTATGATGAATGTGTAGTTTATTAAGTGACTGCTAATAAGATTAATTCATTCCTCTCTTGCCCAAGAGATACTTAAAGTAATTGCATCTGTGAAAACTGCACTGTCATCACTTTATGCTTTTGATGATGTCATAGAATAGTACCACAAGCTGGAATACTCTCAGCAGGTTTTTGCAATTAAAAAAAAATCTTGTATGTCCCTTGGTATTAATCTATGGGCTACTGGTCACCACCTATGATTTTGCAATATTCTGTGTCATTTAGGTGATCAAAATGGAAGTCTCTAAATCATTCAGTCTTCTAAATAAAATGTTTGCCAATTTCAATAATTTCAAGTGAATACATATTAAAGTGTTCTGCAGAAATGTGAAGGTACCCTGAAACATACGTAATGTACTTTGCAGTATAAATAGGTTAATGGGTTACTGCTGGGTGCACTTAAAAAGAGAAAGTAAACACACATACATTACTTCAGAACACTGTAAATGCTTAAGAATATCCATGTGCTCTTCAGATATATTCTCCCATCTTAGAGACCTGAATTTTGAATTATTTTTCATATGTATGCATATACCCCCAAAGTAAAATCATCTTACCTTTGTCCTAAAGAAGATGTCATTATCCTCCAGTCACTTCACAAATTTAAATGATTGCACCCCACCCCCCGCAGAGATATCCTCTACACGAGGGATCCCCAACCTGCCTGATGGTCTGAGATACAGTTGATGTAATGATAATAGAAATAAAGTGCACAATAAATGTAATGGGTTTGAATCATCCCAAAACCACCCCCTTACCCCACGTTCCATGGAAAAACTGTCTTTCAGGAAATCAGTCTCTGGTACCAAAAAGGTTGGGACCATTGGTACACATCTGTGTAGAGCAACAAATCAGTACTGGTCTAAGATCTTAAAGTAATTCCCAAACTAGAATTAAAAATTCACTAGATATTCTGTGATCACTATCCTCATGGTTATATATTTTTATTGCATGTTCATGCATCAAAATAAGCATAGCCAGGAGTTTATAAACATACTTTTCTATTACTGCTAGATGCTATGAAATCTTATGAGGCAGGTCAAGATAATGTTTCATAAGCTTATTCTCCTTAAAATGCTTTCACTTCATTTATAAATAATGCTCTCAACTTTTAAAAAGTGGTGTATGTAACAGTATTGGAAAGTATCTTATTGAATAGAGTTATGAGTTCTTATCTTTTTTCCCTAGGATAAATGGTTATTTTTCATACATTATATGGAAATTATAATGGTTATAATGATCTTTAATAACTAAAAAATGCATTCCATATATTGTAAGTATGTTCCTAATAATGGCCCTAAAAAGCTTGTTTCAGTTGACAGACAGTTAAGTAGAATTTTGGTAAATGATCCCTAGTGGCATGAAAAAGTTGACGCACCTTTCAAAGCTTAACAGCATCCAGGGAGACATTAGACCTAATATTTCCGAAATATCAGGCTTTAGACTGCTCTGTTCTCATGCCATTATGGCTGATATGTACATTTTTAAAAATTAGTCTTCAGAGGATAAAATTACAAATCAATTTATAATGGTTAGATTTCAATGTGAGTTTGTATGGCAAAGACAAATTATTCACAAGATGAACATAACTTGGTAATTATTTTACTATCAAGTAAACATCATCATTTATGTTAAATTGAATAAATCATGTTCACTTAATTAGAAATTTTCCAGATGTCACCTACAAGATGTCTATAAATACTTACTAGAAGAACACAGCAAAAGGTTTGTAAGCATTTATGCAGTAATAGAACACAACATAAACTTTTCATCAATGTTTTTTCTCAAGGTCTGCTTTATGTATTCTTCTTCTCCCTTTGCAAGTTTTGAGATGAAACAAGAATATACCTAATGGAGACTATTTAAGTCAGTGAAGTTTTTCCATGTGTTTAAGAAACACCTTAAGCTCAGAGCCTGATCTCTGCTGTTCATTCATTTGCGTGAATAATTCTGACAGAGACAAAGGCAGTCAGATGCTTAATTCACACATTCAGATGAGTTTGTATGCTGGACTTTTCTTTGAAGCTAACATCAGCAGGAGGAATCCAAAGCTAGGGCTTGTGTAACCTTATTTGATTCTGCAATGTTTTCATTTTATAATTAAATATTAACAGCCTGGAAAAAAATGTAAGCAATATGTATTTCCAAGTGACCTTTCACACAATGTATTTAATTCCAGTATTTCCAGAGGGCCCAAAAGTTAGTGGAGAGTAATTGATACGCAGACATTGAAGGATTGTATTCAGAAGATGCAGAACATCACATTGCTGAGGGGAATATCAGTAACAATTAGGCTTAATAGGCCAATTTCTAAAGGTCTGGCATCACTACTGATTAAGTCGCTGTCATCTGTCATCTACCTCTAGTGACACCTGTTATACAGACGCACAGAATGTGAAAAGGAATCTGTGCTTTCCACATTAAAAAAAAAAAAAATTACACACCGAAAACACAACCCACATACCTTCAACAAATGTCTATTGCAACACTATAATTAGCATCACAAGAAATTTCAATAAGGGTAGCTATGCTCAATTTTCCTGTAAGGCCAGATTCATTCATCCTAGGCTTTCGAGAATCTTCGCTTTTTTTTTTTTTTTTTAAAGAGACCTGCCCCCAAAAGTAAGGGAGAGTGAATGTGGTATGAATTGCTCAACAACAGGACAGTATAAGTCGTCGGAGAAAAAAAAAGAAAAAAAAAAAGGCAAAGCAAGGGCCGGGAAACTTGCCAATTCTGATCCCTTTCCTTTGCACAGATTCGAATCGACCTAATTGGGCACCTACTGTGTGCATAGACCTGCACTGATGATCATGCACACCTCAACCCAACTCGAGCCGGTTTCGTGTTCTGAGACGTCCCCAACTTGCAACAAGGTGTGTGAAAGAAAGATCTCCTCCCACGACGACCAGTGGTCTGGTCTTTGTCAGCCCTCCCGAGAACAAAGGCTGAGCACCCCGGGGTCGGTGAGCCACCCACAGCGAACAAGTCTGGTCTCAGAAATCAGCTGCATGAACCCCGTGCGGGCGGGCGGGGACTGGAGTCGAGCCAGGCCAACAGGGGGTGGCATTTCTGCAGCGGCTCTTCTGTCTCTGGGCTCTGTCTGCCTCCGCGGTACCCCACCCCTTCTACAGGTACTAGCCCTGCGGCCAACTCTCTTATGAAGAAAGTCGAAATAAGTCCTAGAAAATGCTGTACTGCCCAGGATGAAGCAGAGCTCGCTTCGCAGCTACTAAACCAGGCACTTCCAAAAGAATGTAAACTTTCCTGGGTGTTTAGGGAGGGATGGGGAGAAAGCAGCATGCAATCAATTCCCTCCTGCCTCCTCCGGCCCCCTACCTACCCCTCACGGGTTTCCAACCCCTGGGAGAGCCTCCACCCCTGGACACGCAGGCCCTCGCCCGCGCGCCCCGCGATCCCCTCTCCCGGCTTGAGAGCCCGGCGGGCTGCCCTGGACTCACCGCTGACCACCCGGCGGCAGAAAGCTCCGTGGCCGCAGAGCAGCGCGGCGCCCAGCAGCAGCGATACCACGCGGCTCATCGCGACGGGGCGGCAGGTGTGGCGTGGAGCGAAGGTGGCCTCTGCCCGCCTGGCGGCCCGGCTCTAACCCCGCAATCCCCCTGCCTCCCCGTAGGAGGCCCTACTCCCGCCGCCCGAGCCCGGCTGCCCGGCCGCCTGAGAGCATCGCCTCGGGCCGGACCTGGCGCCGGGCGCGCTGATGCCGCGCGCGAGTGTGCCGGGTTGGAGCGCACGACCCTGCGGGTGCGCGTCTCCAGAGAGGCACCCGAAGTGAAGGGGTCCCTTGTCTGTCCCAGAGAAGAAGGAGCCCCGGTGAGGCCCGCACCGTCCCCCTGACTCCTCTCCTCGGTCTCTGGCCAGCGAGGGGCTGAGCCCGTGCGCCCAGGTCGTGGCTCCTACAGACGCAGCAGCAGCTCTGCGCTGGAGGCGCCTTCTTATATACCCACGTACCCGAGCTTCCAGCCCCTCGCCAGTAATAATGTTTAACTACTTCGTCTCTCCTGCCCTGCGGAGCATCCTTGGCCCCTCCCCTAAAAACTGGAGCCACTTTGAAAACAGTCCAGTCAGCAGCCCCACCTCCTCGAGCTCTCCTCTTTCCATTCGCTAGCAGACTCATTTGTGTAAAATGAGACAGTTTTGCTATTAAACTCTGGCAAAAGTTGGATCCATTTGATTTTCTCAAAGATTAATGGCCACGGGGATGCCAAGTTGTGGGGCCTTTCTCCCTCTCTCTCTCTCTCTTTTTTGGTGCGATATTACTTGATCATATGTATTGCTAGATGCAGGGCACTAGCCACTATTTAAGATGGATTGGTGGAGTGGGAGCCAAAACCTATTCGGTGAATTATACTGTTTGGCAGGTTTTCCCCCACCTCGGTTCTGCAAGGAGATTACTTCCAAGCAGGGTTGTTTGACTAAACTGCCACAGGAGTAAATTGAAGAGAATATTTGAAACACAGTTTTCCCAACAGATTTTCATTTCAGTATTTTGGAATACTGGGGAATTTCCTGGACATAAAGGTAAGTATTTATTTGCAATCATTTATCAGTGAGGTATGGTGCTGGAGAAGACTCTTGAGAGTCCCCTTGAACTGCAAGGAAATCAAACCAGTCAATCCTATAGGAAATCGGTCTTGAATATTCACTGGAAGGACTTATGCTGAAGCTTCAATACTTTGGCCACCTGATGGGAAGAACTGACTCATTGGAAAAGACCCTGATGCTGGGAAGGATTGAGGGTAAGAGGAAGAGGGGAAGGCAGAGGATGAGATTGTTGGATGGCACCACTGACTCAATGGAGTTTGAGCAAACTCTGGGAGACAGTAAAGGACAGTGAGGCCTGGCTTGCTGTAGTCCATGGGGTGGTAGAGTCAGACAGGACTGAGTGACTGAACAAGAACAAATCAGTGAGGTATGGTTAACAAAAGAAGTAAACCCTCCTACAACCTGCAAACGAACTTTTCCATAACCTGATTTGGTCTTTATTGTAACAGTCCGCTCAAGGATGCTAAATTTTCCTGGAGTACTGAAAAGAAGTTCATGAGAGTTTTCTCTATATCTGGTCCATTATAGGAACTCTGAGGATGGTCTCATAGTGGGCTTCAGTAGGACTGATATTTTGCCATTATATTGCTTTAAGTGCATGAGAATTTGTTAAATAAAATCCTCTGTTTTTTAGTTATTTTAAAGTCCTTTGGCTTTTATAACACCTCCCTGACTTTTGTTTTCATAAGCCATGAGTACACTCAACATTTGTGGGACTGTTTTCTTAGGGAAAAAGTTAGTCTACAGTAAAGATAGATCTTACAGAATAAGACATTTTAACACTTGGAAGGATCTGATGGAATATTAAGTCCACCCTACTCAAGTAGAATCCCAAAGTGATTATAATGTCTATTATTTTATTTTCCTTATGGAACCATTAGAAATACTAGTTTATTCTAGGGTCAGGGCAATTAACAAATCATGTAAAGAATATGGGTTTTCACCACTATCTACAGATCCAAAAGAAAGAGTTGTTGCTGGGATTTTGATTGGAAAATGGAAAACCTAAGTCCTCAAAGCCATGAAGGAATATATAGCTCAGTCTGTAAGCCATGTCAAAGAGTGTCCCTGGGTGTGGCTATGTCAGAAAGTTACTCTAGGGGTTCTAGAGGGGCATGTTTTTGGGTTTCAGACTGTGGACTTCTGGCTAGGTCCTCAGGTGAAGGAAAGAAACCTAAAGAGCATTGGGGGCATCTTTAAAAAGGGCACTAGTTGCTTTCATGAGAATTCTACTCTCATGACCTAATTCCTGCCCAAAGGCCTGATCTCCTAATACTATCATATTGAGAGGTAGAATTTCAACATGTGGATTTGGTTGGGGGGCAGGGGTGGGGATACAAACATTCAGTTCATTGCAATGGGCTACAAAGGAGATTTGTTATATTTAAAATTATTACAACTTTATATGAATATTTTGAAATGTCATTGGAATTCAGTGGTAACTGAATTTACTCATTCTATTACAATTTAAAGATAGTAAATGATTCTTATGAGGACTATCAATACCATTGGTAGGACATAATAACATAAATATTTGAAAATGAAAAAATAAAGCTATAACCACATCAGTAGTAGGCACAAACTGTTATTTTCTTTTCTTTTCTAAATAATAGTTATCAGTCACTTCCAGGAAGAGACCACTGAATCCAAGGTTTTCCTTCCAGTTCTTCAGAGGTGACACCTTGGCATCTGTTCAGGCCTACAACTGACTCAAATGCAAGGATGAGCATTTGGTCAAATTCTCCCCAGATTTACTTTTGCCTTTCAAACCATGTCTGTGCTCTGGAATACATGACCTGCCTCATCCAAGGGCCAGTTTTACTCTCCCTCATAATTCTAGGAGAAGCCTTAATTGTTATAGTGTTATCTTATGAGCTCAGTGTTCATAATGCTGTTTGAAATTTAATGAAGAATTATGTGTGTGCATGTTTCATTGTGTTCAACTCTTTGCGATCCCATGGACTGTAACCCCCCCCGCCCCCAGTTCCTCTGTCCATGGGATTCTCTAGGCAAGAATTCTGGAGTGGGTTGCCATACCCTCCTCCAGGGAATCTTCCCAACCCAGGGACTGAACCCCCTTCTCTTACATATCCTGCATTGGCAGGCGCCATTAGCACCACCTGTGGAATGAAACCTGCCTTCCTATCATTTAAAGTTTAAATTCAGGAACTCTTGAGTCTGTTACACGTTTTAACCATTCAGGTGATGAGTTAGTATTTATGGAACTCAATTACTAGAAGGATGTTATCAGATCTGAAGATTCATATGAATTTATATGAATATGTAATTAAATATCAACTCAGTAGATTGAAATTTCCTTTTAGTGCCTCTTTATTAATTGAAAGCAATGCATTCAGTACCACTGCTACCCATTTATCACGGGCCAATACTTTTTACTCTAATCTTTGCTGAAATACTAAATCTGATCTCAATATACATTGATACAAACAAGCAAAATTGAGGTAATTAAACCAAAAAAAAAAAAAAAACCCCTATAAGCTAAAGTCATCCTTACTTCAAGTGTCCAGCTTGAATTCTCTAGGTATATAATTGACAAACTCCTTCCTGTGTATTGAAGTATGAAAAAAATACTTGGCTAAGAGAATGATTAATCTAGATTTAATATGATCTTAGGCAAGTTTCTTCATTTTTTTGGTTTTGAGTTTTAAAATATACAAAGAGAATGAGTTGAAGTTCTGTGCTCTCTGACTGGTTGGCATTCTTGCCCAGAAAGGTTTATTTCACAACATTTTCAAATATTAATCTTTATGTTTACCAAGAATTATCCCCAACCAAGATAAGTAATGATGTATATAATTGCTGTTGTTCAGTCACCAGTCATGTCTGACTCTTTGCAACCCAATGGACTGCAGCACGCCAGGCCTCCCTGTCCCACACCATCTCCTGAAATTTGCCCAAGTTCATGTCCGTTGCATCAGTGATGCCATCCAGTCATCTCATCTGCTGACACCCTCTTCTTCTCAGTTTCAGTCTCAATTCACTTGCTCACTTGTGTCTCACTATTTGCGACACCCAGGTCTTTAGTACGCCATGATTTCCTGTCCATCACCAACTCCCAGAGCTTGCTCAAACTCATGTCCATCGAGTCAGTGATGCCATTCAACCATCTTATTTTCTGACATCTACTTCTCCTCCTGCCTTCAATCTTTCCCAGCATCAGGGTTTTTACCACTGAGTCAGTTCTCTGCATCATGTGACCAAGTATTGAAACTTCAGCATCAGTGCTTCCAATGAATATAGGAATAAAGGACTGATTTCCTTTAGAATTCACTGGTTTTATCTCCTTGCAGTCCAAGGGATTCTCAAGAGTCTCCTCCAACACCACAGTTCAAAAGCATCAATTCTTCGGCATTCAGCTTTCTTTATGGTCCAACTCTTACATCCATACATAACTACTGGAAAAACCATAGCCTTAAGTAGACAGACCTTTGTTGGCAAAGTAATGTCTCTGCTTTTTAATATGTTGTATACGTTGATCATAGCTTTTCTTCCAAGGAACAAGTGTCTTAATTTCATGGCTGCAGTCACCATCTGCAGTGATTTTGGAGCCCAAGAAAAGAAAGTCTGTCAATGTTTTCATTGTTTCCCCATCTATTTGCCATGAAGTGTTGGGACCAGATGCCATGATCTTAGTTTTATGAATGTTGAGTTTTAAGCCAGCCTTTTTACTTTCCTCTTTCAGTTTCATCAAGAGACTCTTCAGTTCTTCTTCACTTTCTGCCATAAAGGTGGTGCCATCTGCATATCTGAGGTTATTGATATTTCTCCTGGCAATCTTGATTCCAACTTGTGCTTCATCCAGCCCAGCGTTTCTCTTGATGTACTCTGCATATAAGTTAAATAAGCAGGGTGACAATATACAGCCTTGACATACTGCTTTCCCAATTTGGAACCGGTCCATCGTTCCATGTCTCATTCTAACTGTTGCTTCTTGAACTGCATACAGATTTCTCAGGAGGCAGGTCAGGTGGTCTGGTATTCCCATCTCTTGAAGAATTTTCCAGTTTGTTGTGATCCACACAGTCAAAGGCTTTGGCATAGTCAATAAAGCAGAAGTAGATGTTTTTCTGGAACTCTCTTGCTTTTTTGATGATTCATCATATGTTGGCAACTTGATCTTTGGTTCCTCTGACTTTTCTAAATCCAGCTTGAACATCTGGAAATTTCTCAGTTCATGTACTGTTGAAGCCTGGCTTGGAGAATTTTGAGCATTAATTTACTAGCATGTGAGATGATTGCAATTGTGTGGTAGTTTATGTACTCTTTGGAATTGCCTTTGTTTGGGATTGGAATGAAAACTGACCTTTTCCAGCCCTGTGGCCACTGCTGAGTTTTCCAGATTTGCTGGCATATTGAATGCAGCACTTTAACAGCATCATCTTTTAGGACTTTAAATAGCCCAGCTGGAATTCAATCATCTCCATTAGCTTTGTTCATAGTGATGATTCCTAAGGCCCACTTGACTTTGCATTCCAGATGTCTGGCTCTACATCTGGCTCTACATGTCTTTTCCTTCTACCTTCATCTTTCCCAGCATCAGGGACTTTTCCAATGAGTCAGCTTTTTGTATCTGTTAACCAAAATACTGAAGTTTCAGCTTCAGCATCTGTCCTTACAACAAGTTCAGGGTTGATTTCCCTTAGGATTTCTGGTCTGGTTTTCTTGCCATCCAAGGGATTCTCGGGAGTTTTTTCCAGCACTGCGGTTCAAAGGCATCCATTCTTTGGTGCTCCACCTTCTTTATGGTCTTTCTCTCACAACCGTATGTAACCACTGGGAAGACCACAGCCTTGACTATATGGACCTTTGTTGGCAGAGCAATGTCTCTGCTATTCAACACCCTGTCAAGGTTTGTCATAGCTTTCCTGACAAAAAGCAGTCATCTTCTGGTTTCATGGCTGCAGTCACAATCCGCAGTGATTTTAGAGCCCAAGCAGAGGAAGTTTGTCACTGCTTCCTCCATTTCCCCTTCTATTTGCCATGAAGCAGATGGTGATTACAGCCATGAAATGAAAAGACGCTTACTCCTTGGAAGAAGTTATGACCAACCTAGATAGCATATTCAAAAGCAGAGATGTTACTTTGTCGACTAAGGTCTGTCTAGTCAAGGCTATGGTTTTTCCAGTGGTCATGTATGGATGTGAGAGTTGGACTGTGAAGAAGGCTGAGCACCTAAGAATTGATGCTTTTGAACTGTGGTGTTGGAGAAGACTCTTGAGAGTCCCTTGGACTGCAAGGAGATCCAACCAGTCCATTCTGAAGGAGATCAGCCCTGGAATTTCTTTGGAGGGACTGTTGCTGAAGCTGAAACTCCGGTACTTTGGCCACCTCATGGGAAGAGTTGACTCGTTGGAAAAGACTCTGATGCTGGGAGGGATTGGGGGCAGGAGGAGAAGGGGACGACAGAGGATGAGATGACTGGATGGCATCACTGACTCAATGGATGTGAGTCTGAGTGAACTCCGGGAGTTGGTGATGGACAGGGAGGCCTGGTGTGCTGCGATTCATGGGGTCGCAAAGAGTCGGACACGACTGAGCGACGGAACTGAACTGAACTGAACTGAACTGAACTGAATGGGGCCAGATGTGGCCACATTGGTTTCCAAATTTATACAGATGGAAGTTTAATTTTTCAGTATCAATAAATTCATAAAGCTCTTTTCCCTACATTTTTTATCAATATTTACTTAAAGAAATTAAGTAAATTATTGTTAATTATTATTAAGTAAATTATTGTTATTATGTGGGGTCATGCAATAATATGTTTAGTGAAATTACAGCATCACAGTCATAGAGGTAGAGAATCACTAAAGCATAATACATTACCTCTAAATTTCCTTTCAGCTTTACAACCTGTTCTCTCTAATGTTAGGAAAATCTAACACTTGTCTTTCTTCCTTCAACTTTGCTTTTCTTTCTGCTTCCCTCCCTCCTTTACTGTCTCTTTCTATTAAAAAAAAAAACCCAAAACAAAAAACAGTGTCAATTTACAATGAGTGGATATACCCCATCATTTGATTTCCAAGTTAATCAGAAGATAGGAATCCTGGAAAATTTTCCTATGATCTTTTGAGTATATTGCAGTTGCCACATAAATTGAGACTCCAAACATAGCAAAATAAAACTGAGTGCCAGGTTGAGTGAAATAAAATGCAATTAAGAGACTATAAAACTGTAAATAAATATTTGATGAACTCTGATTTTTTTCTATAAAAGTGCTCCATTTTCAAAAGGAAATTGTATCAGAAAGAGAAATAGCTAAAGACCCAGAAAACATAAAATATGCCTTTGTTGTATTCACAAATATTCAGTGTTTTTCCAAATATATCGAGTGACTAGAAAACAATGGTGTCAGAGCAACCATAGTAGCAATAAACTGAGTTATGTGGAATGACATATAAAGTTAGAATGGGGGCACGGAAATAATGGTTTTAGGACCGAAAAAAAAAAAATTTAAATTTCCTTCTGGAGGTACATCTGTCACTGTGATATTTGTTCATATACTATTTCCAAGGGCAAAGGCTTAGGTGCCAAATGCATGTTTATACTGCAGCACAGCAAAATGGAAATTGTAGGAAAAGCAAGGAACACGCTGTCAGGTAACTCGTAGTTACTGGCATCCATAAAAGTCTCCTTATCCTCTAAACTACGCTTTTTAAAATACACATATACAAGTTATCATTTATCTGTGTGTGCATGCTCAGTTGCTACAGTTGTGTCTGACTCTTTCTGACATAATAGACTATAGCCCTCCCGGCTCCTCTGTCCTTGGGATTCTCCAGGCAAGAATACTGGAGTGGGTTGCCATGCCCTCCTTCAGGGGATCTTCCCCACCCAGGGGTCGAACCTGCATCTCCTGCATTGCAGGAGAATTCTTTACCACTGAGCCACCAGGGAAGCCCCATTTATCTGTAAAAAGTTCTAAATAGTCTGCACTGTAAAGAAACTCTTTTAAAATAAACCTGAACAGAAAGGGGGAAAGAAAAATAAAAACAGCAAAAGTACGTACATTTCTATGGTGAAATCTTTTGTATCAGGAAAAATAAACTGTCCATATTACATAAGGTATTGATGCTATAATATTTCTCTCCAAAGAATGGACACATAAGATTCAGGAGACAGCCTTTATTTTCCAGCATTTTCAAGATCAGAGACAAGTTAGGGACAGTTAGAAAGTTTGGGATGGACATGTACACATTGCTTTGTTTAAAATGGATAACCAACAAGGACTTAGTATATAGCTCAATATTATACAACTCTACTCAATATTATACAACAACCTATTGGGAAAAAATTTTTTAAAGAATAGATAGATGTATATGTATAACTCAATCAGTTTGTTGTATGCTTGAAACTACTGAAACACTGTTAATCAACTATACTCCAATACAAAATAAAAAGTTAAAAACTAAAGAACAGAGAGGCAAGAAATCATCATGAATCTATGAGCTAAGTATCTTCTATCTTTTCCAACACTTAAGGGGTCATTTAATTGGATACTAAATGATTGAAAAAAATTAGCTTAGATTTTTAAATGTTTGTGAAGTCAAATAATACAACTGTTGCAAAAAGGTATAAAGTTCTTAATACAAACTGGGATGATCATTGTGGATTCTCATTCATCCCCACTGGAGGTCATTAGCCTGTAACCTAATGACTTTAAATATATATATTTAGGGAATGAAACGGGGAACAGAGGTAGCAGGTCTGGATGTCTTCATCCCCAAATAATTTCTGGACACACATGCATCAACCCCTCCCTAAACAGGTCACTTACTCTAACACGTTGAGGGCCACTAGAATGCTGGGGTCTTCTTGCAGACTACATTGATTTCTCTAACTAATTCGATTTCGTAGTTCATGGGGCTAAGAAGCTCTTTATGATGACCATAAAGGAAGTGAAGACACTGTCCTCCTTTTCTGCCTAGACCTCCAGAAAGATCTCCCTTGCGACACAACCTAAGTCTACCCCTTGTTTATCTCTCTCCCAGTTTTTCCAGTGACAGCATCTGTTACTCATTCAACAAACATTTAAGGAGCACATGTTGTACTCTTCTTCCTGTTAAAATCGGGGGTATACCTGTTTAGTTGTTTAATGCTTGCCTGTCCCTCTTAGGTTATAAGTTCTGAGCTGGTTTTATTTCCCATCAGTAGGTGCCTGATAATTATTTATCAGGTAAATAAGTGAAAGGATGAGGGAATCTCTGCATTAAACTTTTACCTTCACCTGAAGCCAATTTTGGCACTTCCTTTTCCTTTTCTGCTCACAGGAAAGGGTGGTGGGAGTGGGAGGGACCTCGCATGTGGCATCCAGCACAGAAAGGACAGTCTCTTTCCCTCCATCCTTACTCCATCACCTGGCAGGGATGAAAAGAGGCTTCCGAAATTCTGAAGAACTCTTCAAAACCTTATTTCCCTTGACTGATATTGACAGATCTTATGCTTGCAAATGGAGAGAGGTTTTCAAGAGTAATTCACCTCACTTGCATTCAAGAATCCTAGTTTAAACCTTTCTTCCTAATCTGCAGAAATCGTGGTCACACACATTTTAGCTAGATATTTTTTTGTGAGAGAGTGAACATGAATCTAAAATTCCAATATACATTCCTCGATGATAATGTTAGAGGCTTTAAATTTTGTTTCTCTATCTCCACACACCTCCACACACCCATCAGTAACATCTTCCATGAAGATGGTATCCACACATTCCAATTTGTCTGGCAAAGTTCTGCTTTGCCCAGAACATTGCCTGTCCACATCTTGATGGATGACTATCACTTTCTATATGAAGCTTATTTTTTAATTTCCAGAAAAGAAAATATTTTATTGCTCTGATTTTTAAAAAATATTATACTATATTTTTCTCCAATACTTAATTGGGTACATTATATCTCTTTATGTAGACACATCAATTTCCTTTAGGGTAGATTCCTTGTCATTAATATCCTGCAGTGCCTAGGAATTCATAAATGTTAACTTCAATTAAGCATTCTCAAAATCCTACAAACAGAAATTACAGAATAAAATTTAGCCTATTTGAAGGTTAATATAAAATTTCACTATTATTATATATTCTTATATAATTGCTTCTTTACCAAAATTATGCTTAATGTTTTAGGATGACTGTGATTATTTTATCATGACTATCTTTGCTTACATTTTCCTGTTTAGTATTTTACCACATTTATCCTTTCATATTCTATTTTTTACCTTTGAGTATAAGAGACTGAGGATATCTTATAAATACAAATAGAAAATATGTATTTATTGCTCAAATTTTTATCAAATTGCTGCAAACATTTAGAATTCTGAAATTACCTACTCTTTTGCTGAGCACCACAACTTCAATTTCTAGTGTGGTGGTAAGGTAAAAATCTAAAAGAAATAGAAAGCACCTAAACCAACTAACCATAATAACCACGCTTCCTTTCAAAGAAACCTTAGAGACAGTTTGTGAAACACTTGGGATTTATAAAACACATTTTGAAAACCAGAGTTTCAATCAATAAATAGCTATCATATGCTGAGCTAAGGGTCAAAATGTTCTGAATCTACCAAAAGCAATCAAAACTCAAGTAGATGAAGTAGACTTTTGAGATTTAAAAATAAAGGATGGTTGACTCATTTAATAACCAGCAGATGATGCAAGTATAACTGGATATTCTAAATCTATATGATTTTAAGGGGGAAAACTATTCAAAACATTGTTGAACACTAAAGAATTTTAAATTTTTCCCTGGATTTATAAAATTTAAAAAAATTAAAAAGAAATACCATCTAGCTAGATAGGAGCTATTTGTCTGTCTTTTTTGTCTCACATTTAATACTCTAGCTTCCAATTGCTCTTCTAGGTTGTCATGGCAACAAAATGCTATTTTCAATAAGTTTTGGTAGAAAACCTGTGTGGAACACCTAATTTAGTATAAGTGGAGTACATTAAGTTGGTTGCATGTTTGACAGATAGTTTAACTTTTTTACAGAATTATTTGATCATATTATTCCTGATGAGTACTGCTTCTTAAACTTTTTAAGACATAAAATAACTTTTACAATTCATTGACAATACTAGAAATAACTTCAGTGCAGACATACTTATAGCCAATCCAAACAGCTGCCTGGGATTTAGGCTTTTGCTTCCCCCAAACCCAATACAACCAATTATCCTCTATACCAGTAACACGTTGTTTGTCTGAAATATAGATTTCTCATATATTCATTATTTTAATTTCTTAATTTGCTTCCAGTATTAACATAAATATACTTGTAGAAAACAAGACAAATATCAGAAAAAAATGTATGGATGATGCCACTACCAAAAGCTCCTGTTACACACACACACACACACACACACACACACACACACACAGAGGTTTTCACATATTTTACATCTCAAAAGTTTTCAATTACATTCTGACTGGTAGAATAAAATTTTAATTCTTTTGTGCTGCATCCAAAGCCCTCCAATATTTGACCCTGTTTACCTTTCTAGATTTATTCCCACTTCCTACTATCATACATCAGCCAATATCACCAACCAGGTGACTGACAGTCTGTCTTTATGTTTTCTCACTTCAGTGCACACTGCTACAATTTTCCACACCTTTTCATGCTTTTCTCTCTCACCATGCCTATCATAAACATGGATTCCTCTTTTCTCAAAAAAAAAAAAAAAAAAAAAGAAGAGCCACTCAGTTAACTTCTTACCTTTCCCAGATTGAAAAAAAAAAAAAAAAAACACAACTTATTTGCCCTTTAATGGAATCTACTCTGTAGAATGTTTCATATTATCAATTTTCACAAGTTACTTAGCTGCTTACATGCAAGTATTTTATCTTCTCAACTGGAAGGTAAGTTCATTCAGAAATAGAACTATGTTTGGTGTGTCTTTGTTCCAACCCAACAACAATTTTATCTATTTTACTAAAGGTGAAAGAGGAGAGTGAAAAAGCTGCCTTAAACTCAACTTAACAAAAACAAAGATCATGGCATCCAGTCCCATCAGTTCATGGTAAATAGAAGGGGCAAAAATGGAAACAGTGGCAGGCTTTATTTTCTTGGGCTCCAAAACCACAGTGGACAGTGATTGCAGCAATGAAATTAAAAGATTCTTGCTCTTTGGAAGAAAAGCTATAACAAACCTGCTGCTGCTGCTGCTGCTGCTGCTGCTGCTGCTGCTGCTGCTGCTGCTGCTGAAGTCGCTTCAGTCGTGTCTGACTCTGTGCGACCCCATAGACAGCAGCCCACCAGGCTCCCCCGTCCCTGGGATTCTCCAGGCAAGAACACTGGAGTGGGTTGCCATTTCCTTCTCCAATGCATGAAAGTGAAAAGTGAGAGTGAAGTCGCTCAGTCGTGTCTGACTCCTAGCAACCCTATGGACTGCAGCCTACCAGGTTACTCTGCCCATGGGATTTTCCAGGCAAGAGTACTGGAGTGGGGTGCCATTGCCTTCTCCGACAGCAAACCTAGACAGCATATTAAAAAGCAGAGACATCACTTTTTCCCAGCAAGGATCCTTATGGTCAAAACTATGCTTTTTCCAGTAGTCATATACAGATCTGAGAGTTGGACTATAAAGAAGGCTCAGCACCAAAGAATTCATGCTTTCAAACTGTGCTGCTGAAGAAGACTCTTGAGAGTCCTGTGGACAGCAAGGAGATCAAACCAGTCAATCCTAAAGGAAATTCATTGGAAGGACTTATGCTGAAGTTTCAATACTTTGGTGCCTTGATGCAAAGAGCCAGTTCATTGGAAAAGACCCTGATCCAAGGAAAGATGGAAGGCAGGTGGAGAAGGTGGCGACAGAGGATGAGATTGTTGGATGATATCACTGACTCACTGGACATGAGCTTGAGCATACTCTGGGAGATGGTGAGAGACAGGGAAGCCTGGCATGCAGAAGTCTATGGGGTGGCAAAGAGTCGGACTGAACAACAGCTTAATAGAAGAGACTTCAGGGTAGAAGTGGTATTCCAGATCCTTCCTGACTTCCAGTGATGCACTCCAATAATTCACTTTACTGCCATATGTTATCAAACATATGGGAACACTGTTGGGGAGTAAAGGTGAAAGAATGTATTGTCTCCTCCCTCTTTTAATTGTATTCTCTTATTTATCCGAGATATTGCATGATTGCTACAAACAACTACTTCATGAGTTACCTACCTAAGAGGTCCTTAGCATACACCCATAATGTACACAAGGAAAGCTGGAAAAATGGGTTAAGAGCTAGGAAGCAATACCAGAAACATGGGTGTTTCTTTTCTGTTTAACTACCAGTCCAGTTCAGTTCAATTGCTCAGTTGTGTCTGACTCTTTGCAACCCCACGAACTGCAACACCCCAGGCCCCCTTGTCCATCACCAACTCCTGGAGTCCACCCAAACCCATGTCCATCGACTCACTGATCCCACCCAACCATCTCATCCTCTGTTGTTCTCTCTTCCTCCTGCCCTCAATCTTTCCCAGCATCAGGGTCTTTTCAAATGAGTCAGCTCTTCGCATCAGGTGGCCAAAGTATTGGAGTTTCAGCTTCAACATCAGTCCTTCCAATGAACACCCAGGACTGATCTTCTTTAGAATGGACTGGTTGGATCTCCTTGAAGTCCAAGGGACTCTCAAGAGTCTTCTCCAACACCACAGTTCACAAGCATCAATTCTTCAGAGCTCAGCTTTCCTTATAGTCCAACTCTCACATTCATACGTGACTACTGGAAAAACCATAGCCTTGACTAGATGGACCTTTGTTAGCAAAGTAATGTCTCTGCTTTTTAATATGCTCTCTAGGTTGGTCATAACTTTCCTTCCAAGAAGTAAGCGTCTTTTAATTTTATGGCTGCAATAACCGTCTGCAGTGATTTTGGAGCCCAGAAAAATAAAGTCAGCCACTGTTTCCACTGTTTCCCCATCAGTGATGGCACCAGATCCCATGATCTTTGTTTTCTGAATGTTGAGCTTTAAGCCAACTTTTTTACTCTCCTCTCTCACTTTCATCAAGAGGCTCTTTAATTCCTCTTCACTTTCTGCCATATGGATGATATCATCTGCATGTCTGAGGTTATTGATATTTCTCCCAGCAATCTTAATTCCAGCTTGTGCTTCTTCCAGCCCAGCATTTCTCACGATGTGCTCTGCACAGAAGTTAAATAAGCAGGGTGACAATAGACAGCCTTGATGTACTCCTTTTCCTATTTGGAACCAGTCTATTGTTCCATGTCCTGTTCTAATTCTTGCTTCCTGACCTGCATACAGGTTTCTCACGAGGCAGGTCAGGTGGTCTGGTATTCCCATCTCTTTCAGAATTTTCCACAGTTTATTGTGATCCACACAGTCAAAGGCTTTGGCATAGTCAATCAAGCAGAAATTGATGTTTTTCTGGAACTCTTTTGCTTTTTCTATAATCCAGTGGATGTTGACAATTTGATCTCTGGTTCCTCTGGCTTTTCTAAAACCAGTTTGAACATCTGGAAGTTCACGGTTCACATATTGCTGAAGACTGGCTTGGAGAATTTTAAGGATCACTTTACTAGGGTGTGAGATGAGTGCAATTGTGCGGTAGTTTGAGCATTCTTTGGCATTGCCTTTCTTTGGGATTGGAATGAAAACTGACCTTTTCCAGTCCTGTGGCCACTGCTGAGTTTTCCAAATTTGCTGGCATATTGAGTGCAGCACTTTCACAGCATCATCTTCCAGGATTTGAAATCGCTCAACTGGAATTCCATCACCTCCACTAGCTTTGTTCGTAGTGATGCTTCCTAAGGCCCACTTGACTTTGCATTCCAGGATGTCTGGCTCTAGGTGAGTGATCACACCATCATGATTATCTTGGTCTTGAAGATATTTTTTGTACAGTTCTTCTGTGTATTCTTGCCACCTCTTCTTATTATCTTCGGCGTCTGTTAGGTCCATACCATTTCTGTCCTTTATTGAGCCCATCTTTGCATAAAATGTTCCCTTGGTATCTCTAATTTTCTTGACAAGATCTCTAGTCTTTTCCATTCTATTGTTTTCCTCTATTTCTTTGCGCTGATCACTGAGGAAGGCTTTCTTATCTCTTCGGAACTCTGCATTCAGATGCTTATACCTTTCCTTTTCTCCTTTGTTTTTCACTTAACTTCTTTTCACAGCTATTTGTAAGGCCTCCTCAGACAGCCATTTTGCTTTTTTGTATTTCTTTTTCTTGGGGATGGTCTTGATTTCTGTCTCCTGTACAATGTCACGAACCTCCATCCATAGTTCATCATGCATTCTGTCTATCTGATCCAGTCCTTTAAATCTATTTCTCACTTCCATTGTATAGGCATAAGGGATTTGATTTAGTCATATCTGAATGTTCTATTAGTTTTCTCCACTTTCTTCAATTTCAGTCTGAATTTGGCAGTAAGGAGTTCATGATCTGAGCCACAGTCAGCTCCCAGTCTTTTTTTTTGCTGACTGTATAGAGCTTCTCCATCTTTGGCTGCAAAAAAATATAATCAATCTGATTTCAGTGTTGACCATCTGGTGATGTCCATGTCAGGCAGTTAAGCCCAGTTTCTTGACAAGATATTCTACAATTTAAAGTTAAAAAAAAAAAAGTGACTTGTTTTCTTGTACTTTAGTTAATACATACAGTTAACCAAGAGCCTTGGGCATGGAAATTTTCTTTATCTTAGCATTTTAAAAGTTAAGCTTTATTGATTCATTCTATGAATAATATAATTTGGAATATCACCCTTTAACATATCACTAGAGAATTTAAATACCATGCAGTCTGTACTATGTCTTTTTGAAAGTTGTAGTCAGTCTATAGACAGTATTTTATTGACTTAAACATTTAAGCTTTGATAGGTTATTTTAAGTCACAGTGTAAAGCAATAAATAATACAATCTTGCATATGAAATCTTTTCATTGGCACTTCAGAAGAGCAGAAAAGAAAATGCATAGAGCCTTACCAGAAGGAGCCTAAAAATTATAAATTAAAGCCAAATTATCTAAGTAAAAGAAAATTTATATATATATTCAATATATTCAAAATATTTGGCTTGATGTTTTAGCAAAATATTAGATGGGCCATAAAAACTAAACTCAGGCCATCATATCATATAATATTATGGAGACTATGAGTTTCATAGAAGAATAATAATAATGATGATCAAATCAGTTTATAGTTACAATGAGAACAGGAACTATTCTGAAAGATTTATATTGTCAATACATTGCATCCTCACAAAATCATGATGTTCCTGTTATTCTATTTATTTTATTCTAAAGATTTTTTTTGATGTGGGCCATTTTTAAAGTTTGATTGTATTTTGTTGCAATATTGCTTCTTTTTTTATGTTTTAGCTTTGTGCCTGAGAAGCATGTGAGATCTTAGCTCCGCAGGCAGGAATCGAACTAGTACCCCTTGCACTGGAAGGTGAAGTCTTAATCATTGGACCACCAGGGAATTCCCCCATTTCTCAAGATAAAGAAAATGAAGCACAAGGATGTTAAGCGACTTGTCCAAGGCTACACTTGGCTGAAAGATGAGAGCGGGAATCTGAACCCAGGAGATAGGTTCTAGAATCTTGGCTTTTAACACAACATCAAACCAGCTGTCAAGGGTAAGTCCTCCTGAGTGATAGACACAGAAAGACTGGAGCTTCCTCTAGCTTCTGTTTCCCAAGGCTGACTTTTTATCCATTTCATATACCTAATCCTCCATCCATCACACACCCATCTACCAACACTTTTAAAATTTTAATAGCTATATGTTAACCTTTATGTGTATTAAGAAATCAGCATAATTAGCACATCAACCACATGATCATACAGATATGAACTAGACTGAATAGTGAATAATTTAGATCATTTTAAAGGAAAAATATTAAGCAAGTAATAGGACAAATGGGGCAGAAATATTGAAGATGGCATGTAACCAATGGATATTTGCTAAACATTGACCTCAGCAGTGCTTTTTTCTGAGAGCTAAATTTCTAGATAACCAGCCCTAGAGTGTCTTAGTTAATCTAAGGCAGAATTATTCTAGTTGCATCTCCTTTGCCACCATTTTTCTTTTATTGGAATATAACTGCTGTACAACATCATGTTAGTTTCTGCTGTACAAAAAAGTGCAGCAGCTATATGTGTACGTATATCTCCTCCCTCTTGAGCTTCCCTCCCACTCCCATCCCAGCCCTCTAGGTCATCACAGAGCATCCTATCACACCACCCAGGGTCGCCAAGCAGTCATATGCATTTTTCAACTGTGGTCTTTCCAAACAGAAGCCTATCTAGCACCCAGTGAGGCTCATGTCTCTTTTATTTTCAGAACACCTGGCCAGGTCCCTCTGTAGAGGCCCAAGCAGCAAAAATAAGGCTTCCCAAGTGGCTAAGTGCTAAAGAATCTATCTGCCAATGCAGGAGATATAGGTTCAATCCCTGGGTCAGGAAGATGTCCTGGAGAAGGAAATGACAACACATCAGCATTCTTGCCTGAAAAATCCCATGGCCAGACAAGCCCTGTGGGCTATAATCCATGGTGTCACAAAGAGTTAACCACTGCGCACACATACACACACACACACACAAGCAGCAAACAAGGGCATACATGAATAGAGATGAAAAGGAAAAGGAACTGTGATTCTTGGAAGATGAAAAAGGGAAAGCACTTACATTGTGCTGACTACTGTCTTTAAAGCACTGTACCAACTAGGTAGTTTACTCTTCCAAATAACTGATCTGAAGACATCATTGTCCCTGTGTTTTAGAAAAGGACACCAGAGCCCACAAAGCCTCTTTGATTCTGAAGCTGGAGGATTTCTACTGTAGTGTGGAATAGAGGCTGAAGAAGAGAAACAATACATAGTGAAATGAAGCTGAAAGAAACCTTGAAATGATATATTTCACATCTTTTTAATAGATTAAAAATTAAAGTAATGCAGAGCCAAATGGCCATGCACCCAGACCTACAACATGGATATTCAAACAGCCAGTTCAATGCTCTTTCTAGCACCCTTTTCAGAAAGGCGTAGGTATTGGCTAAGGTAGAGAAAATGTTTGGCTGAAGAAGATGCTTAAATTAAGTCAAATGGAAGGAAGCTTTGCTGTGCCAAGTCACAGAGTTAGTACACGCCCAGTGGCCAGCAGCCATGGAAACAATTTCTGCTGAATAGGTTATAAAACAAATAGGCGACTGCAGGGAACTCTCCAAGCACTATCATTTCATGATGTTGGAACCAAAAACACTGAGCACGTTAGTGGACTGGCAGGGAGAGGAGCTGACAGTTACCTTGTCAAAATCTTTATTAGAAGTACCATTACTTTTTTGTAACATTGATTAGTACTTTTTTAATATTTAAAAAGCTGAGTAAATTTGCTTCTTCTAAGACAAGCTACACCAGACATTCTCCCCAGTGAACCATAATATCACCAACCATTATATCCCCATATCGGCATGCCCATGATTGCAGATATAATTTTGTTGAATTGAAGCAAACACATTATAAAGGTTGGAACACCTGTGCAGGAATAAATGAAGATCCTCTAAGTGTAAGTGAAAGAAAAATCAGAAAATAAAAAAGTATTTGTATGTCTAGTAGTTTGTATTTATCTTCTTTTAGAGATATCTTTTGAGAAAGTCATTATCATAAAAATAACTTTGGCCAATTATGATATATATTATGCTAAAATTATAACTCTACTACTCAATGACTCATAGTCATATTTTACCTTCTTCTTTGGTATTTTAAAGCATAATGCTGCTATTAAGAGGTACATTAGCCCACCTTGTAACTCCAACAGTCCTCTAACCAAATTTTTATTTATAAAATAATACCAGATATAAATTTTCTGTTATGTTAATTCCTTTGCATTTGTGAATATTTACTTCCACTTTGTCTTTCTTTTAACATTTTATAATAAATTATAAAGCCATATTATATGGAGTCAATGAACATTAGCGGTAATAAACTCCAGGTAATCAAAAGCCTAAATACTTAAAATTCTTTTTAGTTTCTGCTTCCCTTTCTTTTATTTAGTGATCACAGAAAGGTAGAGCTATTTAAAAGGTCACAACCTCCCAAGGAATTAATAATGCTAATTTTGTAATCTTGAAGTATGTGATTCTCTGATTGAAAATAACCTTTTCAAGGGAATACAAAACAACTATCAGGGGCATACCATTTGAGTGGTTTTTGTTTTGCTGTTTTTGTGTGGTTCTACTTCCTGGCTTTTTTCACTACAAGGAGTATTCTAGCAAAGCCAGATCTTGTGTAGAACTAGAACTATGAAGACCCTGAATGGCATTGAGAAAATTTCCCAAAGAAACAAATGAAGATATTGTAAAGGTAATAGCTTCGACTTAGCATAAGTTCAGAAACTTTTTCCCACTAAATTCCATAAGTACGTTTTATCTGGCGACATTGCACTTAAGCATTTGACATAGATTGTACTATTTGTTTTTAGTCACTAAGTCATATCTGACTCTTTTGCGACTGGGATTTCCCAGGCAAGAATACTGATACTCAAGTGGATTGCCATTTCCTTCTCCAGGGGATCGTCCCAATCCAGGGATCGAACCTGCATCTCCTGCGTTGGCAGGTGAATTCTTTACCACTGAGCCACAGGGAAGCCCTATGGATGTTTCTAGTTTCACAAGTATTTACTCCCCACTTGCGCCTTCCACAGGAGGAGTAACATTTCCCATTTAATTTGTTTCAATTTGGGTCATGTGACTTCCTTTGGCCAACAGTGGGAGAGAATGAGACATAAGCCACTGTGCATAGCAAGTCGATTTGGTCATATCCAACTCCTTGCAACACTACGGACTATGACCCACCAGGCTCCACTGTCCATGGGATTTTCCAGGCAAAAATACTGGAGTGGGTTGCCATTTCCTACTCCAGAGGATCTTTCTGACTCAGGGATCAAACCCACGTCTCTCATGTCTCCTGCATTGGCAGGTGGGTTCTTTACCACTAGTGCCACTGTGAGGCCCAACATAAGCCATATCAAAGCAAAAACCTAAGATACGCTTGGGTGATTTTTCTTGTTCTTTCACACTCTAGATCTCTCCACAAAGATCACGCCCTAGCCGAAATCTCTCCCTATCTTTTAACACAGATAAATCCTGTGTTATCCTAGCACAGGATAACAAAGACCTGGCACCAACCAGATCCACACGGACAGCCTAGAGCAGAGCCTCTGCAGCCTCCACACACAGGACCATTTTTAGAGATTAATTGTATGTCATTGCAAGTTACCAGCATGCTTCAATCCACTGTTACTACCATCAGTATAGCAAAAACAAATACAGATATTGTTACCAGAAATGGGATGCCTGAAGGAAAATGTAAAATTAATGACAATGGCTTTAGGGCCAGATGTGGGTGGCCAGGAAACTTATATTTTTAGAGATTAGTCTACTGTTCCACCTCTGGATATTGCTTGGAGATGGGGGAGGGCCAGCTATGATGTAGAGGCTACCATACAATTTTGAACTTCAAGTATGATGCCATAAAAGCATAAAACTTTGAGGGAAGGAAAGGGTCTTCACTGGCATAGGGATTAATACATTTTATGGGTGGAACAAAGGAAAGGTGGGCTTCCCTGGTGGTCCAGTTGTTAATCTACCCATCAGTGCTGAGGACGTGGTTCAGTCCTTGGTCTAGGAAGAACCCACATGGTGCAGGACAACTAACCCCATGTGCCACAACCATCGAGCACTCAGTCCAGAGCACGTACTGCACAGTGAGAAAAGGCACTGCAGTGGAAGCCCACACAGGTGCCGAGAGAAGAGCCCCCACCACTCAGCCAGAGAAAGCTTGCACACAGCAGTGAAGGCCTAGCCCAGCCAGAAAGAGAGTAAAAGTCAACATCTGTCTTCCAAAGAACAAATTATAGATTGCATAATTATAGCACAAATATTCATTCTCCCAACCCACATTACTGGAGAAGTACATATTTTCACACTGTTGATGTTTGCCTTGACCACTGGAATATGACAAACAGCCAACTCAGACTGAGGCTTCGAAGGTGCTTATGTGTTTTTGGTTTGGCCTTATATCTCTTCTTTTCTGCCATGAGAATAATATGCTCTGGTTAGCTTGCATCTTAGCATGGCAGGTATATTGAACATATCAAAACACACCTAGAGTCTCAAGAAGAGACGCCTCAGCCCTCTACAGGACCCTGAGTAAGAAATGAATGTCTTTTGATGCAAGTCATGGGAATAAATATTCATGTTATGTGACATTATCACAGAAAATGACTAGTATACAGTTTCAAAATAATGTGTCTGTAATCTATACAAATCCTACTTTTGCATTCGAGTCCACTATAATGAAAAGGGCATCTTTTTTGGGTGTTCATTCTAAAAGGTCTTGTAGGTCTTCATAGAACAGTTCAATAACAGCTTCTTCAGCATTACTGGTTGGGGCATAGACTTGGATTACCGTGATATTGAATGGTTTGCCTTGGAGACAAACAGAAATCATTCTGTCGTTTTTGAGATTGCATCCAAGCACTGCATTTTGGACTCTTTTGTTGACCATGATGGCTACTCCATTTGTTCTGAGGGATTCCTGCCCACAGTAGTAGATAGAATGGTCACCTGAGTTAAATTCACACATTCCAGTCCATTTTAGTTCACTGATTCCTAGAATGTCAATGTTTACTCTTGCCATCTCTTGTTTGACCACTTCCAATTTGTCTTGATTCATGGACCTTACATTCTAGGTTCCTATACAATATTGCTCTTTACAGCATTGGACCTTACTTCTATCACCAGTCCCATCCACAGCTGGGTACTGTTTTTGCTTTGGTTCCATCCCTTCATTCTTTCTGGAGTTATTTCTCCACTGATCTCCAGTAGCATATTGGGCACCTACTGACCTAGGGAGTTCCTCTCTCAGTATCCTATTATTTTGCCTTTTGGTACTGTTCATGGGGTTCTCAAGGCAAGAATATTGAAGTGGCTTGCCAGTCCCTTCTCCAGTGGACCACATTCTGTGAGAATAGAGTTTTGCCAAGAAAGGCACTGGTCATAGCAAACACTCTCTTCCAACAACACAAGAGAAGACTCTACACATGAACATCACCAGATGGTCAACACCAAAATAAGATTAATTATATTCTTTGCAGCCAAAGGTGTAGAAGCTCTATACAGTCAACAAAAATAGGACCAGGAGCTGACTGTGGCTCAGATCATGAACTCCTTATTGCCAAATTCAGACTTAAATTGAAAAAGCAGGGAAAACTGCTAGACCATCCAGGTATGGCCTAAACCAAATCCCTTATGATTATACAGTGGAAGTGAGAAATAGATTTAAGGCCTAGATCTGATAGAGTGCCTAATGAACTGTGGAATGAGGTTCGTGACATGGTACAGGAGACAGGGATCAAGACCATCCCCATGGAAAAGAAATGCAAAAAAGCAAAATGGCTGTCTGAGGAGGCCATACAAAGAGCTGTGAAAAGACGAGAGGTGAAAAACAAAGGAGAAAAGGAAAGATATAAGCATCTGAATGCAAAGTTCCAAAGAATAGCAAGAAGAGATAAGAAAGCCTTCTTCAGAGATTAGTGTGAAGAAATAGAAGAAAACAACTGAATGGGAAAGACTAGAGATCTCTTCAAGAAAATTAGAGATACCAAGGGAACATTTCATGCAAAGATGGGCTCGATAAAGGACAGAATTGGTATGGACCTAACAGACGCAGAAGATATTAAGAAGAGGTGGCAAGGATACACAGAATAACTGTACAAAAAGATCTTCACTACCCAGATAATCACAATGGTGTGATCACTCATCTGGAGCCAGACATCTTGGAATGTGAAGTCAAGCGGGTCTTAGAAAGCATCACTACGAACAAAGCTAGTGGAGGTGATGGAATTCCAGTTGAGCTATTTCAAATCCTGAAAGATGATGCTGTGAAAGTGCTGCACTCAATATGCCAGCACATTTGGAAAACTCAGCAGTGGCCACAGGACTGGAAAATGTCAGTTTTCATTCCAATCCAAAAGAAAGGCAATGCCAAAGAATGCTCAAACTACCATGCAATTGCACTCATCTCACATGCTAGTAAAGTAATGCTCAAAATTCTCCAAGCCAGGCTTCAGCAATACATGAACCGTGAACTTCCTGATGTTCAAGTTGGTTTTAGAAAAGGCAGAGGAACCAGAGATCAAATTGCCAACATCCTCTGGATCATGGAAAAAGCAAAAGAGTTCCAGAAAAACATCTATTTCTGCTTTATTGACTATGCCAAAGCCTTTGACTGTGTGGATCACAATAAACTGTGGAAGATTCTGAAAGAGATGGGATACCAGACCACCTGACCTGCCTCTTGAGAAATCTATATGCAGGTTAGGAAGCAACAGTTAGAACTGGACATGGAAAACAGACTGGCTCCAAATGGGAAAAGGAGTACGTCAAGGCTGTATATAGTCACTCTGCTTATTTAACTTCTGTGCAGAGTACATCATGAGAAACGCTGGACTGGAAGAAACACAAGCTGGAATCAAGATTGCCGGGAGAAATATCAATAACCTCAGATATGCAAATGACATCACCCTTATGGCAGAAAGTGAAGAACTAAAAAGCCTCTTGATGAAAGTGAAAGAGGAGAGTGAAAAAGTTGGCTTAAAGCTCAACATTCAGAAAACAAAGATCATGGCATCAGGTCCCATCACTTCATGGGAAATGGATGGGGAAACAGTGGAAACAGTGTCAGACTTTATTTTTGGCGACTCCAAAATCACTGCAGATGGTGAGTGCAGCCATGAAATTAAAAGACGCTTACTCCTTGGAAGAAAAGTTATGACCAACCTAGATAGCATATTCAAAGGCAGAGACATTACTTTGCCGACTAAGGTCCGTCTAGTCAAGGCTGTTGTTTTTCCTGTGGTCATGTATGGATGTGAGAGTTGGACTGTGAAGAAGGCTGAGCACCGAAGAATTGATGCTTTTGAACTGTGGTGTGGGAGAAGACTCTTGAGAGTGCCTTGGACTGCAAGGAGATCCAACCAGTCCATTCTGAAGGAGATCAACCCTGGGATTTCTTTGGAAAGAATGATGCTGAAGCTGAAATTCCAGTACTTTGGCCACCTCATGGGAAGAGTTGACTCATTGGAAAAGACTCTGATGCTGGGAGGGTTTGGGGACAGGAGGAGAAGGGGACGACAGAGGATGAGATGGTTGGATGGCGTCACTGACTTGATGGACATGAGTCTGAGTGAACTCTGGGAGTTGGTGATGGACAGGGAGGCCTGGCGTGCTGCAATTCATGGGTTCCAAAGAGTCGGACACGAGTCAGTGACTGAACTGAACTGAACCGAATCTATACACATAAGAAAACAGTGATATTTCACCTGATCTTGTGTTCTTCCGTTTCCATATGTTTTATATGTGCAATTTTTGTAGTTTTATTTGTAGGTCTGTTTCACCATACTACAAAAGTACACTTTTGTTGGTGTCTGTTGTATTCACCCATGCTTCCCTAAGACATCCAAGGGACTTAGAATATTCATAAATTGTTGGGCTTGTGAGGTCAACCAGAAAGACCTTATAGAAGATTTGTCTTTTTGTAATAAATTACGGAAGTTTTACATTAGCCACTACTTTTATTTGGTGAGTTAAATAACAACACAACCTTTGTACTGCATCTAATAGTAACATAATTCATAACCTACATACATTTATGTCAATGATTTAGTTGAAATAAGCTATCGTCTATAATCCTAAATATCATTATTCAAAACTAAAGAGAAAAAGCTTTTGATAAACCAACCAATTTAAAAAAGAAGTACATCAGAGTAGATTATTAGGGTTTTAGGATTTAAGAGTTCTCTTCTAACCACTGGCAGAATTAACAAGAGAATTAAGTTGGCTTGTGAACACCTTCTCGTGCCAAAGTAGACATCAGGGAACTGAAAACACAGCTGGGATGCTTAGATTACGTGTGTGACATCCGCACGAGGGACTGCCAACCAGATGCCCACAGAAACTCCAGCATTCCTTGTGCTGTGTAGACATGAAACTAACGATGCGATACATGATGTAGCCATTGAGAGAAAACCATCTGTTGGTTTATTCACCTACCATTTTGTCACTACAGATGAGCATTAAGGAAAAAACATGGCATAAAAAGTAATTTACATAGGGAGGTTTGTGGTGTGTAGACACTCCCTAATGACTATATGCAACCATAAATTTGCAACTGTCCATCCACAGCACGGTCTTATGTTACACTACCTACATAAATTATGCTTGTGACTCCAGCAGGTTGCAAAATTAAACTATTGGCTGCAGTAAGTAAGCCATCAGATCAATTAATTACTATAAAATCTTGATGTGAGGTATACAAAGCCTTGAGAAAAGTCAGATTAAAAAGTTGACTTTTTAAAAACTGTAAACAAATAGCATTGCCACACTGAATGGTTGGGTTTATTCCTATCAAATATAAAGATGCAAAACTGAAAAATTAGCAGCCCCAACCATAGCCAACACAATATTCTGAATGCTTGTGTAGTAGTAATACTTGTAATAGAGACTTCAACACAAAAGTCTCGGTCTTTTAGAAAGCTTAAAGTTTTTATCACAAACCACTATTTTCATTCAGATATTGTCACTCACAATATTCTGCTTTGCAGATATATATAGCATTGTGGAGAAACAAATTTTCTAGTTAACTTACACTATAAGCAAGTGAATAATAACATTTTATAAATAACTACAATTTAGAAAATGTTTTTATACAATTTTACAGGCATACCTGAGATTGCAGGTTTAGTTCCAGACCACTACTATAAAGCAAATATCACAGTAAAGTGAGTTACATGAATCTTTTTTCTTATGTATATAAAAATTATATTTATACTACACTGTGGTCTATTAAGTGTACAACAGCATTATGTCTCAAAAATCAATGCACATACAGTAATTAAAAATTATTTTGTTGCTAAAAAATGCTAACCATTGCCTGAGGCTTCAGTGAGTCCATCAAACAGCAGTGATCACAGATCCCTATAACAAATATAATAACAAAAAAATTGAAATATGTTAGAATTACCCAAAGTGACACAGACATGCAATGAACAAATGCTGTTGGAAAAATCATGATGATAGACTTAACACAGTGTTGCTACAAAGCTTCAATTTGTAAAACAAACAAACAAAAAAAAATCCCACAACATCTGGGAAGCACAAAGAAGGTATGCCTGTGTGGTTGATTCAATTAACCACCTAGTGTGTTAGTTATTATTATCTGCATTTAACCATGAGGCTCCTGAGATAGAGAGAGGGGCATGACCCTGTCTTCCTTCCCCATCACAGAGCTGGGAATTGGAAGAATTTAGACTTGAACCTAGATTTTTCTAAATCCAAATCAAGTTGAATTTCTGATAAGCGAACAGATTGTTTTTATTTACTAGTTAAATTAACATGTTTTCTCTCTTCATATGAGTATTACATTAACAAATGTTAAATACCCACTACATAAAACAAGTATGCTTAAACAATAATATTAAAGAGTATTTTTAATGTAAATGTCAGACACAGGAAATCTTGGCAAGTTTCATATTCAGAACCTTGATTCCACAGTAGAATTATTTTACATTTACCACCATTAGAAACGTTTACATTATTTAGGTCACTTAAGTTCAAGTTCAGTCGCTCAATCGTGTCTGACCCTTTGCGACCCCATGAATCGCAGCATGCCAGGCCTCCCTGTCCATCACCATCTCCCGGAGTTCACTCAGACTCATGTCCATTGAGTCCGTGATGCCATCCAGCCATCCCATCCTCGGTCGTCCCCTTCTCCTCCTGCCCCTAATCCCTCCCAGCATCAGAGTCTTTTCCAATGAGTCAATTCTTCCCATGAGGTGGCCAAAGTACTGAAGTTTCAGCTTCAGCATCATTCCTTCCAAAGAAATCCCAGGGCTGATCTCCTTTAGAATGGACTGGTTGGATCTCCTTGCAGTCCAAGGGACTCTCGAGAGTCCTCTGCAACACCACAGTTCAAAAGCATCAATTCTTCAGCGCTCAGCCTTCTTCACATACCAACTCTCACATCCATACATGACCACAGGTCACTTAGTTTCCCCAAAATCTGTTTGACAAGAAGATGCAGATAAATAAGAATTGAATGAATTGATGCTTTCAAATTGTGCTGTGGAAAAGACTCTTGAGAGTCCCGTGGACTGAAAGGAGGTCAAAGTAATTAATCCTAAAGGAAATCAACCCTGAATATTCATTGGAAGGACTGATGCTGAAGCTCCAACAGTTTGGCCACCTGATGCGAAGAGCCAACTCATTCGTAAAACTCTGATGCTAAGAAAAATTGAAGGGAAAGGGAACAGGGGGTAGCAGGGGATGAGATGATTAGATAGCAACACCAACTCAATGACATGAATTTGAACAAACGCTGAGATGTAGTGAAGGACAGAGGAGCCTAGAATGCTGAAGTCCACGGGGTCTCAAAGAGTCAGACAGAACTTAGCGACTGAACGACAACAAAAACCTAAAATTTTAGGAGCTTAATGCATACAAATGATGAACCTTTTCTCTGGGATATACAACTATTATTTGTTGTTGTTTTTTTTTTTTTTTCTCTTGCCCCAGAATTTTTTTTTAAATTTTACTGCTTTAAAATAGACTTTAAACAACTACTTAAAATAAATGGATCCATATATTTATTTTATTACAAATGACAGGAAACATGAAAATTTCCACAGGACTATAATAAAAAAATCAATTTATATAAAAAACAAGATATTATAGCTTCACTTCAATGAATATTGCTAAGAGACAGGAAGAGTATCTTCTATTTAGGATAGAAAAAGCAAAACATTTCCTTTCAATCACAACTCATTTTCTCTATAACTTAAAATAATGAATCCATCCCTTGGAACTGGCAGAAATAAGCATTCCATCTTCCCAAGCGTGAAGGGGAAGAACCCTTGTGAAAATGATGTACTTCAGGTTTTCCCCAAACTTGGCAGCCCTTACATTCATTAAAGGACATACTTACAACATAGTAGAGTTTACCTTTGGCTCCTGTCCCATATCACTTTTAGATCCCTCCTCTTTCCCCTCTTCCTGTCTTTTCTTCTGATGCACTAGATTCCCTTACTAACAGAATTATGTGTCCAGATGGACTTTATTGTCTGTGTGTATTCATTTATTTTACATGGGTCTTGAAGATAAATACCCCTAAAATCTAAAGATTTACTATCTTAAGACAGTTACAGTGTGCTTGTGTGTTAATTTTGAGCATGTGAAAGTCAAAGTGATAGCTGCTTAGTTGTGCCCAACTCTTGGTAACCCTTGGACTGTAGCCTGCCAGGCTTCTATGTCCATCGAATTCTCCAGGCAAGAGTACTGGAGAGGGTTGCCATTTCCTTCTCCAGGGGATTTTCCCAACCCAGGGATCAACCCGGGGTCTCCTGCATTGCAGGCAGATTCTTTACAGTCTGAGCCACCAGTGAAGCCCAATTTTGAGTATACAATCAATTTATATTTTTCATTAACTTGAAATGAAAGATACATAAAGTGTCATCTTGCTTCAATTGCTTTCCAAGTTTTCCTGGTTTCCACTCATCCCACCAAAAAAAAAAAGTTACTCTATCTGTCTCATGTGTTCTTTCAAGTATATTTTAAGCATATGTAAGAAAAAAAAAAGTCTATCTTCTTCCCTACTAAAATTGAATAATGTAAAAATATTTATGTTGCTTTTTTTTAAAGTTTACAGTATATTCTGAAGATTTTGCATTCAACTGCATAAGAAATCTTTCTTTTAAATTGTTAAAATGTATTTCACTTATATTAACAATATAAGAAAGTCTGTATGTCTTCAAATAGTTTAAATAGTGAATAAAATAATAATTAGAGAAATGCAGTTCAAAACTGCAATGAGGTATCATATCACATCAGTCAAAATGGCTACCATCAAAAAGTCTACAAAAATAAATGCTGGAGGGAGCCTGGAGAAAAGAGTACCGTCCTACACTATTGGTACGAATGTAAATTAGCAAAGTCACTATGGAAAACAGAATAAAAGTTTCTTAAAAAACTGAAAATGGAGTTACCATATGATCCATCAAACCTACTCCTGGGCATATATTTGGAAAATATGAAAGCTCTTTCAAAAAGTTACATGCACTCCAATATTCACAGTGGTACTATTTACAATAGTCAAAACATGGATTCAACCTAAGCGTCTGTCAACAAGCAAATGGATAAAGAACACGTGGCATACGTGTGCACACACACACACACACACACGCAAACACACACACACACACAGGAATATTACTCGGCCATAAAAAATAATGAAATAATGCCATTTTCAGTAACATGGATAGACTTATAGATCATCATACTAGGTGAAATAAGTCAGACAAAAAAAGAAATAATATTTCACTTATATGTGGAATCTAAAAAACATTAAACAAATAGAGAACTTTGCTGATCATCTAGTAGCTAAGACTCCAAGCGTCTAATGCAGGGGGCCCAGATTCCATCCCTGGATAGGAAGGTAGATTCTGCAGGCCAAAACTAAACATCCTGCATGCTGCAGCTAGGACCCACTGTGGCTAAATAAATGTTTTTTAAAATTATACAGATATGTTTACTTATAAAACAAGAATACTCAAACATAGTATGATGACCAAAGGTGGGGGGAGGTATAAATTGGTAGTAGGGATTAACAGATGCATACCACCATAAATAAAATAGATAAGCAACAAGGTTTACTGTATAGCACAGGGAATTATATCTATAATAGACTATAATGGAATAAAATTTAAATATATATATATATACACACTCATATAACTGAATCACTATGCTGTATACCTGAAAGTCAATACTGTAAATCAAAAGTACTTCAATTAGAAAAATATTAACACCTAATCAAGTTGCATAATTCATTTAACAGAACTTTTTCCACTGGTGGGCAAATTGAGTCTATAAGGTAACACCTACAAATAATAGGCAACTGCCCTGTAAGAATTAAAGATTTTAAAATTTAAAAAATAAAAACTAAAAAAAAAAAAAAAGACCAAACACATTAGATACACAATCAGGAGTAAACCAAAGACCTGGTGTTTTTTTTTAAGAAAGACAACATTTTAAGTGAACATATGTATGTTTAACTCAAATGAAACATGTCACCTTTAATAATTGCACACTTAAGACTATTACATAAATCACTATTTTATGCAATATAACTATTTATGTAATGCCACAAATCATAAAATGAGTGTGTGTGTGGGGAGGGGTGTAAAACTTTTCCAATATAGTAGAAAAATCAACTCTGTAATGTAAAGAATACTAAACTGCACTTCTATCCAAGCCTTTTTTAAATGTAAAATTTAGGAAGTAAAACATGCATTCAGAAGAGTAAACATATCATCATAAGTGTTCAATACACGCGTTTTCACAAAGTGAACATACCTGTGTAATCAACATCCTCATAAAGAAACAGAAGATTTACCAGCGCCCTGAAGACTTATCCTGAGCTACCCTGGTGGCTCAGATGATCAAGTCTGCCTGTAATGCACGAGACCCAGGTTCAATCCTTGGGTTGGGAAGATCTCCTGGAAAAGGAAATGGCAGCCTGCTCCAGTATTCTTGTCTGGAGAATTTTATGGACAGAAGAGCCTGGAGAGCCCCAGTCCATAGGGTTGCAAAGAGTTGGACATGACTGAATGATTAACACCTCACTTCAAGATTTGCCCATGTGAAAAAAAAAGAAAGAAAGAACAGGCAGAAGTACTAAATAGACTTAAAAAACAAACAAACAAAAAAGGAGAACAGTTGCCTTTTATGAGAAGTTGAAGGAAAACCATTAAAACTCTAAAAATATTAACTCCAACACCTCACCTCTCTCTCTCTTCATTTATATATATAGAAGGTCTATAACTTCCTACCCTCTCAGTTTTTATACAATGCTGAAAATATACTTGATGTTTGAAATCCAAGGAGTGTGCAGGTTTGAAGAGTGGGACATATTCAGGAAGGGAGAAAAAGATGCTAATTTCTCAATCTTAAGGGAATAAAACAAACTCCCTGCTAATTTGTGTCTAGGATTTAAATTTCAGAGATTAGATCCAAAATGGAAAACCAGGAAGTGCCAGGAACAGTGGGCAATTACAGCAACTACTTGTTAATTACAGCAATTGACAATAGGAGGGCAAAAATGGCTGAGAATTTTGCCATGACAGAAAGTATCCTAGGCACTTTATAGGATTATTTCATTTAATCTTCATATCAACTTTATGAGATCAGAATAATTATTATCTCTACGTTAAAGATGCACAAAGGTAGAGAGGGACTGAAGTGATTAAAAAAGCAATTTGGAACAGATCATCCAGCTTGGAAGTGTTGGAGGCAGGATTTTATAGCCAGTCAGTCTGATTTCCAGCACAGCAGTGGCTCAGAGCAAGTCTCTAACAGGAGTCTGAGGTATGGAAGAGTTAGCTTGGCAAGAAATAGTGAGCATGTGAGGGACCTCAGTCAATCAGACAGCAGTGGACTATAGGGCTCCAGGCACAGGAGCTCAGAAAATGGGGTCCAACTCAGTAGTCAGAATCCCAAGGAAATTAGCATGGTCAGTGTTGGGGTCCTCATGTCTTTCCACTGTGACTCCCTGACAATAGTTTAGAGGGTCTCCAAAATTGAGGTGATTTTCCTCTAGCAGCTGGTATTCTCTCAGTCAACCTCTAAAGCTGGCCTCTTAGTAATGATAGGTGTCTTTCAGTTTTATGATCCTTTCCACAGAGGTATCATAAGGCTCATAGATATATTTTTTTCTTGAGAATTCCTTGACTTCTTGTATTAAAAATATACCTGTGTTAATATGTATTTTATAATTCAATGCCTTTACAACAACAATATTATTTTATGATCATAGACTCTGATATGGGTTCATTTAATCTTTTAGTTACGCCATCTGCCACTGGTGAGAACTGATAGACAAACGGCAAAAGCATACCTACTGAGAACTGCCTCAACCCATAAGTTCTAACTGCAGAGGAAGCTGGGGAGCAGAGTGGGACACATGGGGTTTGGTGGACCCTATGTGCCCACCACAAACAGCCTACTCTTTCAGAAGTTAGACATTCCTGTCGCCTTTTTTCTTGTTCTCGATTATTGACTTTGGCATTCTAGTTGGTCCATTTTGAGTCTCAAATTTCACAGGCCATGTCTCCTCAGAGGCCTCCAAGTCCCTTGTACAATTGTATTTATGATAGGGAATGCTGTGATATCCCAATGTGGATACGATCCTCTTTAAAAATATGAAAAATATTAATATAATTAGAATTCACTTTGAAACTCAAGAAAAAAGAAATCTATGGTTTTCTCTTGGTGCCAGTGACTGCACTTTACAGATATTGCAGATAAAGCATCCTAGAAAATATACTGAGTTCTTTGGACCAGTAGCTTTTGTTTCTAAATTTCCATGACTTTTACTGATTATCACTCTTCAATTTCTGATCATTTCTCCCATTTATGTGATTAAAAACCTTCTAGTCATTGGTGCTTTCCAGTTTGTAATAGTTTTGCTATTCAATTCCTCTTCAAACGAAATATTATGACAGTTTCATATCAATAATATAGAATTTTACTGGCAGTGAGGTTCTTTGTATCCCTGTATTTATGGTGTTCCTAGGAGTTTTCTCTTGCCTGGTTGTACTCAAAATTCACTGTCTGACTCCAGTTACAAAGCTGAATGATAATAATGTGTGTGCATGCATGCTCAGTCACATCCGACTCTTTGCAACCCCCTGGACTGCAGCCCAACAGGTTCCTCTGTCCTTGGGACTTTCCAGACAAGAATACTGGAGTGGGTTGCCATTTCCTACTCCAGAGGATCTTGCCTAAATCAGGGATTGAACCCATGTCTTCTGTGTCTCCTGAATTGCAGACAGATTCTTTACTGCTGAGCCACCCCAGAAGCCCTGAAAAAGCCATGGTTTTTGTTCAATCATTAAGTTGTGTTTGATCTTTGCAACCCCGTGAGCTGCAGAATGCCAGGCTTCCTTCACTGTCTCCCAGAGTTTGCTCAAATTCACGTCCACTGAGGTTGGTGATGCCATCCAACCACCTCATCCTCTGTCCCCAATTCTCCTCCTGCCATCAATCTTTCCCAGCTTCAGGATCTTTTCCCATGAGTCAGCTCTTTGTATCAGGTGGCCAAAGTATTGGAGCTTCAGCCTTAGTCCTTCCAATGAATATTCAGGACTGATTTCCCTTAGGATAGGCTGGTTTTATCTCCTTGCTCTCCAGGGGACTCTCAAGAGTCTTCTCCAGCACCAAATTCAAAAGAATCATAGGGTAGGACGGTTAGCTCCATCACCTAAGCACAAGGGACTCTCAAGAGTCTTTTCCAACACCACAGTTTGAAAGCATCATAGGGAAGGAGGGTTAGCACCACCCCAACTGAGCAAGTTTATTTTGGAATCATAGGAGTTTCCCACTGGAGGTGACTCAGAGAACAATATTTTTGCTTATATTGGTAGAAATTTAAGGATATAAGCCTGAACTCTCTCTTCCACCCATGAATTACTTAACATGAGCCCACGTGTGAAGGGAATAATGAGGCAAGATGCTTTCAGATCATGGAGAGCTACCTCAAGCCACAGCACTTTACCATAATTATGCTTCGTGTTTTAGGATGACGGCTGTTATTTTATCATGACTATCTTTGCTTATATTTTTCTGCTTAGTATTTTAATCTACCAATTTTATCCTTTTTGGATTCTACTTTTTACCTCTTATTGTTCATGTGTTGCTAATTCTACTTTCTTTTTATTTCCACACTCCTCTTTTTAAAAAGTATCACCCAAATGAAACCATCAGAGCAGGGGCTTTGATGGGAGCCATAGGTGGGAGATTGATCCATGCTGTAAATCAAGGATATTAGGTGGCTATCTCATTGTGATATTGGCCAAAGCTCAAATGCTGTCTACACTGAGCTAGCCCAAGAGGGATTCCTCTAGCAATAATGATGCTCAAAAATGTGCCTGGAAAATTTTAGATGCTCAAAAACTATGTACGCAGTCAATGACTGTCTTCCCTGTGTCATCCTTGTTTGGATTTCATAACTATAAAATTAATCTATAGTGAGATTAAATTGGTGGTGGTGGTTTAGTTGCTCAGTCACATCAGACTCTTGTAATACCATGGACTGTATCCCTGCCAGGCTCCTCTGTCCATGGGAGTTTTCAGGCAAGAATCCTGGAGTGGGTTGCCGTTCCCTTCTCCAGGGCATCTTCCCAACCCAGGGATCAAACCCAGGTCTCCTGCATTTCTGGCAGATTATTCAGCACTGAGCCACCAGGGAAGTTACTGAAATTAAATTATCCCCCTTTTATTTACAAATAAAGAACTGAGGGAAAGACGGGTTTAGTAACCTGAGAACAATAAATGATCCATTGAGTCTGGCTTAGAATTTGTGTAAATATCAAGTAACCTTATTGAAACGATGTCAATTAATGATTACTACAGGCAAACCACTTTGCTAGATGCTAGTGAGATAGATAATTAAGACATTCTTCCTATGCATATTAAGCTTACAATTTAACTGGTAAAATATAGAAACTGAAATAAAGCATGAAATAAGCACTACTTAGCCTTAAAGAAGCAGAAAGTCTAGAGGAAGATGTGACTCATTATGATGAATAGACCTAGTAAAGCTTTAAAGATGAGGTGACTTAACATTCCTTTAATGGATAAGACTTTAAAAGGTAAAGAAGGGAGAATGCTGAGCTAATGTAATAATACAAGTCATAATTCAAACCACTGCAAGCTGAAGGAAATTGGATATGGGGAGAAAATAGATGGTGATAAAGTTAACATTACAAATTTATTAGATTCCATGGACAGAGAAAAAAATAATTTCAGAGACCGTAGACTCATTGAAATTTTTAAGGCAAGATTCGTCATCAGTTCAGTTCAGTCACTCAGTCATGTCCGACTCTTTGTGACCCCATGAATCGCAGCACGCCAGGCCTCCCTGTCCATCACCAACTCCCAGAGTTCACTCAGACTCACGTCCATCGAGTCCGTGATGCCATCCAGCCATCTCATCCTCGGTCGTCCCCTTCTCCTCCTGCCCCCAATCCCTCCCAGCATCAGAGTCTTTTCCAGTGAGTCAACTCTTCCCATGAGGTGGCCAAAGTACTGGAGTTTCAGCTTCAGCAACATTCCCTCCAAAGAAATCCCAGGGCTGATCTCCTTCAGAATGGACTAGTTTGATCTCCTTGCAGTCCAAGGGACTCTCAGGAGTCTTCTCCAACACCACAGTTCAAAAGCATCAGCTCTTTGGTGCTCAGCCTTCTTCACAGTCCAACTCTCACATCCTTACATGACCACTGGAAAACCATAGCCTTGACTAGACGGACATTTGTTGGGAAAGTAATGTCATAGCTCCCCATATATTTTAGAATTTCTAGGTTGAACCCTTCCAGTAGAGGAAGAATAAACTAGCTGAGATACCACGGATCCCTCTCCTACCTTTCTCAATCTAGTTCACTGTTTAGAGTGGTGGGAATACTGCCCCTTCCTGAACACTGACAACTATTGAATAAACTCATTTTGACCTAACCCATTGACTGGGTTCAGTTCTTATTCCAGTGTTTCAATTTTATAGATAAAAATCCTTCTATTGGCATAGTTAATTGAAATCTCCATCATGTATGGATGTGAGAGTTGGACTGTGAAGAAGGCTGAGCGCCGAAGAGTTGATGCTTTTGAACTGTGGTGTTGGAGAAGACTCTTGAGAGTGCCTTGGACTGCAAGGAGATCCAACCAGTCCATTCTGAAGGAGATCCAACCAGTCCATTCTGAAGGAGATCAGCCCTGGGATTTCTTTGGAAGGAATGATGCTGAAGCTGAAACTCCAGTACTTTGGCCACCTCATGGGAAGAGTTGACTCATTGGAAAAGACTCTGATGCTGGGAGGGATTGGGGGCAGAAGGAGAAGGGGACGACCGAGGATGAGATGGCTGGATGGCATCATGGACTCGATGGACGTGAGTTGGTGGGAGTTGGTGATGGACAGGGAGGCCTGGTGTGCTGCGATTCATGGGGTCGCGAAGAGTCGGACACGACTGAGCGACTGAACTGAACTGAAGGTAGCGTTTAAGATGCACACCCAAAATTAGAACAGGTGTCCTCAGGTTCTTAGTCTCTGGGCTTGTTTACCCCACCCCTGTTCTATTTTATACTTAGTCTCATCTCATCTCCCTTCACACCCAAGCCTATCCCCAACATTTTCATTTCTTTTATCTTCCTATTAATTTCTTCTACCTCAAAGTTTAGTCCACCAAATGACTGGCACTGTGCTAAGATATCTGAACCCTACTGGTTGCGATGACAAAGAAGCATTCTTTGTGTGCCAACACAGGCAAAAATGAGAATTGGTGAATAATAGCATTTCTTGTTTTATTGGTGTATACTAAATAAGATAAAATGATCCATCGTCCCTTTGGACATTTTGTTTTAATTCTAGATCAGAAAGGATTGCTTTCTATCTCCTTAGAAATTATACCCATTTTGGTCAGGCTAATAATCATTTCAAAAACAATAAGCAGTCTGTACTGATACAAGCCTTACAGATATTACATGCTGAAAATGTACAAACAGCCATCTAAAGCAGCAAGGCTGGTTAAATTATAAGAGTGTCTCAAAAGATGTACCTTTGATCAGAACATTACTCACAATTCCAGTAACACATGCCAAAAGAAGAATTTTTCATCTATCAGAAATTGGACCCAGGTAATTTGCTTGACATCACCTAACAACTTAGAAAACAAATAAATCATTGCACTTTGTTAGTGTTTCCTGAATGATGAAAGCAATCAATATAAGTGATTGCTCTTTAAATGAGAACTCCATCACTTCTTCCAAATAATGTGATGGTCTTTGGCTTTTTGCTTTCATCTTCGTTTGTATGTCTAGCTAAGATAAACAAGGTATTTATACATGCCAGTGCAGGATAATTAGCAATTTCTCTTTGAAGACAAATATTTTAAAATATGATACTGTCATAGGAGAATCTCAAAATATAACATGTATAAAGAACAAAAGAGACAAATGGAAACTATTCTCATTTCAAGAGAATATTTACAGAAATCTTTCTATAAATTTGTTTCTAGGTTAAGTTTATTTTTAAAATCTAAATTTATCTCAGTATATTTTGATAATTTACTATTTAAGCTGTAATTTATGTTGCTCAGAATTTATTCTGAACATGATTATTTAGTTGTGGCTTTCTGAATTCTTTCTGTTTAATGCATATTTTCAATGTAAATATGTAGACTCATTAAATACTAACAAAGTGTAAATGCCTGTTGGCACTGTTTTAAGTCTAAATTTACAGACTTTAAAATTAAACATTCTTGTTTACATTTAGGTTTCAAACTAATTTTAAATTTATCGAGATTGCCATGATCGAAAGCAACCTTTGCAAGATGTGATATATTGCTCAATACTCATATCTAAAACCAAAAAGACTCTCCTATTGATCTATTGACTTCTGAGGGCAATTACGGTGGTTTCAGACTTTAAAATTGCTATTAACCATGATATTGTTTGGGCAGTGGTAAAGCCATGCTATTAGTTAACGTTCAGACTGATATTGATTGGCTTTTTTTGACAATAAATATAAACTTACTAGACATCAATGTTCAACTATTTCTTTTCTGACAGTTATGGAACTAGCAAAAAGAGATTCAAAACGTGTGCTGCATGACCAAACCCATACCTGTGCCACAATTAATTACTGCTTTATTTATGCCCATATAGCACTCTGTATATGCCTTGAGTAGCACACTCACTACCTAATATTTATTGTTTACTTTGTGCATGAATTCTAAGTTCTTTAAAATTCCAGGGTCCTACTTACTTGGAAGGCTTTCATATATTCATCATGGAATAAATATTTTTAAATGAATGCACTTATGATAGACAAATTCCAATCAGCAACAGTAAGTCTAGAGAGTAGTATCCAATAAAATTTTGAGTGCAAATTGAAATGTCCTAGATCAATGCTATTTAATACAGGAGCCACCAACCACATATGACTGTTACACACAATATGTGGCTACTACCACTGAATTTAAAATTTTATTTTTCTTTAGAATTAAACTGAAATATAAAGAGACATATTGCAGTTATTGTACTGGACAGCACATTTCTAGATGCTCTTTAAGAAATACACTTTATCTATACCTCTGAAATATTGCAAATTCTCTTCCCAAAATGTCAGGAAATCATAAAGCTATAATGGGAATTCAACCATTAGTGAGATGTTATAGTGACGTCTGCATTGATGGAGATCAAAAAACACCAAAATTTTAAATAAAGAGTGAGAAGATATCCCACAACCATATCTAAAGACTCAAAAACTGTTGCCTTTTGCTGCCATGTCTATTTACTGAGCCCCAAAGGAAAATTGAACTGAAGCAGATGAACACAGAAAAAGGAAATTAAATGTACAAGAGGGTGATGACCAATAGAATTGGCTATTAAACAAACAGTGAGTATAATCAGAGTTCATCCTTCTTGAAACATGCAGACCTCAGACATGAATTTCCAGAATGTAATAGGCAAATTCACAATGCGCCAAGACCACGTGCTGTGCCACCAAATTTCCCTGGAACTATTACGACTCTGACATTAACCTCCCTTTTGAACTCATTGTTTAGCCACTGATTGCTTTTAATTTGACTTGCTTTCCTCCAACTTAAGTAATTCATTCGTTTAATGGTTATTGGGTATTACCTTACAGGCTGTTTAGTGTCCCAGACACTGGGGTACAGGTCTGAACAAAAAAAAAAACAAAATCCCTGCTTCCTAGAGCTTACAGTAAGGGAATGAAAAAAATGAACAAATGACAGAATTGAAATATGCTAGTGGATGACAAGGAGAAGGCAATGGCACCCCACCCCAGTACTCTTGCCTGGAAAATCCCATCGATGGAGAAGCCTGGTAGGACTGAGCGACTTCACTTTTCACTTTTCACTTTCATGCATTGGAGAAAGAAATGGCAACCCACTCCAGTGTTCTTGCCTGGAGAATCCCAGGGACAGTGGAGCCTGGTGGGCTGCTGTCTATGGAGTCACACAGAGTTGGACACGACTGAAGTGACTTAGCAGCAGCAACAGCGGCAGTGGATGGCAAATGCTATGTAACAAAACCAAGCAAGAATATGGTGTGTGTTTGTGTGTGTGTGTTTAGGAAGCCTGTGTACATGCTAAGCTGATTCAAAGTCTGACTCTTTGAAACTATATGGACTGTAGCCTGCTCCTCTGTCTCTGAGATTCTCCAGGGAAGAATTCTAGAGTAGGTTTCCATATCCTCCTCCGGGGGATCTTCCCAATCCAGGGATTGAATCCATGTCTCTTATGTCTCCTGCCTTAGCAGACAGATTCTTTACCACTAGCCCATATGTTTAGGATGCAAGGCAACAAAACATTTAGTTCAGTTCAGTTCATTTCAGTCACTAAGTCGTGTCCGGCTCTTTGCAATCAATTGGACTGCAGCACGCCAGGCTTCCCTGTCCATCACCAACTCTTGGAGTTTACTCAAACTCATGTCCTTTGAGTCAATCATGCCATCCAACCATCTCATGCTCTCTCTCCCCCTTCTTCTCCCGCTTTCAATCTTTCCCAGCACCAAGGTCTTTTCCAATGAGTCAGTTCTTTGCATCAGGTGGCCAAAGTATTAGAGTTTCAGCTTCAGCATCAGTCTTTCTAATGAATATTCAGGACTGATCTCCTTCAGAATGGACTGGTTGGATCTCCTTGCAGTCCAAGGGACTCTCAAGAGTCTTCTCCAACACCACAGTTCAAAAGCATCAATTCTTCGGCACTCAGCTTTCTTTCTGGTCCAACTCTCATATGTGTACGTGACTACTGGAAAAACAATAGCTTTGACTAGACGGACCATTGTTGGCAATGTCTCTGCTTTTTAATATGCTATCTAGGTTGGTCATAGCTTTTCTTCAAAGGAGTAAGCATCTTTTAATTTCATGGCTGCAATCACCATGTGCAGTGATTTTGGAGCCCAGAAAAATAGTCTGTCACTGTTTCCATTGTTTCCCCATCTATTTGCCATGAAGTGATGGGATCAGATGCCATGATCTTAGTTTTCTGAATGTTGAGCTTTAAACCGACTTTTTCACTCTCCTCTTTCACTTTCATCAAGAGGCTTTTTAGTTCCTCTTCACTTTCTGCCATAAAGGTGGTGTCATCTGCATATCTGAGTTTATTGATATTTCTTGATTCCATCTTGTGCTTCGTCCAGCCCAGCGTTTCTCATGATGTACTCTGTAAATAAGTGGGGTAACAATATACAACCTTGACATACTCCTTTCCCTACTTGGAACCAATCTGTTGTTCCATGAACAACAGCACACCATATGAGTACTTAAAGCAAAGGTTTTTCAGTCAGGGGTAAACATAGGGATGGGGGCAGAGCAAGAAAACTGTGTGTATCTGGAACAGAATACAATAGCAGAGCAGTGGGAGGCAAATCAGAGAAGTAAGGAAGCTAAAGAGTATAGACTTTGAAGACGATTTTAAGGACTTTTAATGTTTATTCTGTAATATAAATTTTGATGGGATTAGTCTGCACTCTGACTACTGTGTTAAGATTGCAAAGAGTCAAGGGAAAAAGGAATCAGGGTCAGGAGCTCCGGATTCAGAGACTTTGCATTTGCTCAGGTAAAAAATGATCAATTTCTAGATACAGTTTTAAGGTACATCTAAGGGACTGGATGGACTGGATGGATCTACTGTAGATGTGAGAAGAGTCAAGATGTTTAACCTGAATAACTGATTGGAGTGGTATTTATTGACATAGAAGCAACTGAAAACTAGGAATTTGGGGAGAGACTTATCGGGAGCTAAAATCTGAATTCAGTTGATTTGAGATATTTCTTAGACATCTGTGTGTAGTCACAGATTTTAAAAATTCTAGAGTTTAAAGAAAATGAGGACAAGTCCAGATATAAATTTGGGAGTCATCAAAATCTAAACTCTCTTTGAAACCCAAAGGCATCATGGAAGACTACTAAGACCAAAAAATAGTAAAAAAGTAAAAGTGTTACTTGCTCAGCCATGTCTGACTGCAACCTCATGGACTCTAGCCCTCCAGGTGCCTCTGTCCATGGAATTCTCCAGGCAAGAATACTAGAGTTGGTAGCCATTCCTTTCACCAGGAGAACTTCCTGACCCAGGGATTGAACCTGGGCCCCCTGTGTTGCAGGCAGATTCTCTACTGTCTGAATCATCAGAGAACCCCACTAAGACCAAAGAAGGATACAACTGTTTGCAGGGAATGCAGAAGTGTCCATGATGAAAGCAAGGTGAAAGGCATTTCCTAGAAAAGCCATGAAACCTAAGGATAAGAATAAAAGAAACTGATGTTGCTTACTGGCACATGGGAGGGTCAGAGGGCAACAGATAAAGATCATAAGGATGAGCCTGAATTCCTAAAAGAGGAAAAGCTTTGCATGGTATTCAGAATATATGTTCATTCAAAGGGAAAATCTGAATTATATTTTTAAAGTGTTCTCCTATAAAGGTTTGCATATAAACATTAACTTTTTTTTTTAATTTTCAGTAATTTGGAAAATCTAGTTCAAGAGACATATACTTACCATTCTAAAAACTGAAATGCTACTGTTATCCCCACCTGTGGTATGTGGTCCACTGGAGAAGGGAATGGCAATACTACATCAGTATTCTTGCCTTGAGAATGCCAGGAACAGTATGGAAAGGCAAAAGATAGGACACTGAAAGATTAATTCCCCAGGTCAGTAGGTGCCCAATATGCCCAATATGGAGAAAAGTGAAGAAATAAATCCAGAAAGAATGAAGAGACAGAGCCAAAGCGAAAACAACACCCAGTTGTTGATGTGACTAGTGATAGAAGTAAAGTCTGATGCTGTAAGAATAATATTGCATGGGAACCTGGAATGTTAGGTACATGAATCAAGGTAAATTGGGGGTGGTCAAACAGGAGATGGCAAGAGTGAACATTGAAATTTTAGGAATCAGTGAACTGAAATGGACTGAAATGGGTGAATGTAACTCAAATGACCATTTTATCTACTACTGTGGGCAAGAATCACTTAGAAGAAAGTAGCCCTCATAGTCAACAAAAGAGTTGAAAACGCAGTTCTTTGATGCAATCTCATAAGCAACAGGATGATCTCTGTTCATTTCCAAGGCAAACCATTCAATATCACAGTATTCCAAATCTACGTCCCAATCACTAGTGCTGAAGAAGTTGAAGTTGAAGAGTTCTATGAAGACCTACAAGACCTTCTAGAACTAACAAGAAAAAAAAAGAGAGATGTTCTTTTCATCATAGGGGATTGGAATGCAGTAGTAGGAACTCCAGTAGAGATACCTGGAGTAACAGGCAAGTTTCGCCTTGGAGTACAAAATGAAGCAGGGCAAAGGCTAACAGAGTTTTGCCAAGAGAATGCACAGGTCATAGCAAACCATCTTCCAAGAACACAAGATAAGACTCTACACACAGACATCACCAGATGGTCAATACTGAAATCAGACTGCTTATAATCTTTGCAGCCAAAGATGGAGAAGCTCTATACAGTCAGCCAAAACAAGACTGGGAGCTGACTGTGCCTTGGATCATGAACACTTTATGGCCAAATTCAGAATTTAAATTTAAGAAAGTAGGGACAACCACCAGACCATTCAGGTATGACCTAAATCAAATCCCTTATGATTATACAGCAGAAGTGACAAACAGATTCAAGGGATTAGATCTGACAGCATGCCTGAAGAACTATGGACAGAGGTTCATGACATTGTACAGGAGACAGGGATCAAGACCATCCCCAAGAAAAAGTAATGCAAAAAGGAAAAATGGTTGTCTTAGGAGGCCTTACAAATAGCTGAGAAAAGAAGAGAAGCTAAAGGCAAAGGAGAAAAGGAAAGATATACCCATTTGAATATGGAGTTCCAAAGAATAGCAAGGAGAGATAAGAAAGCCTTCCTCGGTGATCAATGCAAAGAAATAGAGGAAAACAATACAAGGGGAAAGACTAGAGATCTCTGAAAGAAAATTAGAGATACCAAGGGAACATGTCATACAAAGATATGCAGAATAAAGGATAGAAATGGTATGTCAGAAGCAGAAGATATTAGAAAGAGGTGGTAATAAAACAGAGAAGAACTATACAAAAAAGATCTTCACAACCCAGATAACCATGATGGTGTGATCACCCACCAAGAGCCAGACATCCTGGAATGCAAAGTCAAGTGGGCCTTAGGAGGCAACCCTGCGAACAAAGCTAGTGGAGGTGATGGAATTCCAGTTGAGCTATTTCATATCCTAAAATATGATGCTGTGAAAGTGCACAGCATTCTCACACTCAATACGCCAGCAAATTTGGAAAAGTCAGCAGTGGCCACAGGACTGGAAAAGGGCAGTTTTCATTCCAAACCCAAAGAAAGGCAATGTCAAAGAATGCTCAAACCACCGCACAACTGCACTCATCTCACACACTAGCAAAGTAATGTTCAAAATTCTTCAAGCCAGGCTTAAAAAGCACATGAACCATGAACTTCCAGCAATCCAAGATAGATTTTAAAAAGGCAGAAGAATAAGAGATCAAATTGCCAACATTGCTGGATCATCGAAAATGCAAGAGAGTTGTAGAGAAACATCCACTGCTTTATTGACTACCAAAGCCTTTGACTGTGTGGTCACCATAAAGTGAGGAAAATTCTTAAAGAGATAGGAATACTAGACCACCTGACCCACTTCCTGAGAAATCTGTATGCAGGTCAAGAAGCAATAGTTAGAACAGAACATGGATCAACAGACTGGTTCCAAATCTGGAAAGGAGTATGTCAAGGCTGTACATTGTCACCCTGCTTATTTAACTTAAATACAGAGTACATCATGCAAAATACCATGCTGGATGAAGCACAAGCTGGAATCAAGATTGCCGGGAGAAATATCAATAACCTCAGATATGCAGATGACATCACCCTTATGGCAGAAAGTGATGACAAACTGAAGAGCCTCTTACTGAAAGTGAACGAGGAGAGTAAAAAAGCTGGCTTAAAACTCAGCATTCAAAAAACAAAGATCATGGCATCCATTCCCATCACTTCATGGCAAATAGATGGGGAAACAGTGGAAACAGTGACAGACTTTCATTTCTTGGGCTCCAAAATCACTGCAGATGGTGACTGCAGCCATGAAATTAAAAGACATTTGTTCCTTGGAAGAAAAGCTATAATCAACCTAAACAACATATTAAAAAGCAGAGACATTACTTTGCCAACAAAGGTATGTCTACTCAAGGTTATGGTTTTTCCAGTAGTCATGTATGGATGTGAGAGTTGGACTACAGAGAGAGCTGAGCACCGAAGAATTGATGCTTTTGAACTGTGGTGTTGGAGAAGACTCTTGAGAGTCCCTTGGACTGCAAGGAGATCCAACCAATCCATCCTAAAGGAACTCAGTCCAGAATATTCATTGGAAGGACTGATGCTGAAGCTGAAACTCCAATACTTTGGCCATCCAATCCGAAGAACTGACTCATTTGAAAAGACCTTGATGCTGGAAAAGATTGAAGGCAGGGGAAGAGGACGACAGAGGATGGATGTTTGGATGGCATCACTGACTCAATGGGCATGAGTTTAAGTAAACTCTGGGAGTTGGTGATGGACAGGGAAGCCTGGTGTGCTGCGGTCCATGGTGTTGCAAAGAATCAGACATGACTATTGAGTGAACTGAACTATGGTATGTGGGAAAATTAAGAAACTTTTAGACAATAGTTAACAATGCTGTATTATGTGCTTGAAAGTTGCTAATCAAATAGATCTCAGAAGTTCTCAGAACAAGAAAAAATTTTGTAACCACATGAAGTAATGTATGTTAACTTGCTGTGATAATTATTTTGCTATATGTGTATAAATCACATTGTTTTCCTTTATACAATGTTTTATGTCAATTATATCTCAAAAAAACTGTGCGGTTACTCAGACAGGACAGCAAACTTGTCTTGTTCTTTATCTTATTCTTCTACCCCATCTGCTTATTGAGCTTTTAGAAAGTTCAGAATTATACATTACTAATGAACTCAACTATTTGGACCTACCATCTTTAGCCTAAAGAAATAATTGTTTTGTACATAAATTTTAAAAACAACCAAGTGACGCCTATTAAGTAAATCAAATCTTCGCTAGAAAGTTAAAGTGTCACTGGAATTAAGCAACTCCGTTTTCTCAATGGAGATCTTAATTCAGGAGTGTTTCATAAAGACGTAAACAGGATTGAGCAGATTGTTCTCTTTCCCGAGGTTACAGTCAAACGGTGGCCACAGAAAAAATAATTTCCAAGAGTTGCTTTGTTTGATCCATCAGGGAAGGAGGGAAAGAAAATATTTTAATAGTTCTATATATTGATAGTTTGTTAAAAGGAAAGCCTGTCTCCACTATTTTGTAAAATAGTAAAAATAGTAGGATTTGTCCAAATCCTACGCTTCATGTCTTGAAATTCACTCAGGGATGCTGTGTGTTTTCTCAGGTACTGTGTCTCAGAAATAATAAACTGCAATGGGAAAAAAATGGCGTATGGTTTACATTAAAAAATAAACTAAATATCATGGAATGGCAGAATCTGACCTTTAATGTGGCTGCAATATGTCTGGAAGTATGAGTATTACTGCCATAATTCTTAGTTACCTATTCCCCAGATAACTGTAGTACTCATTTTAAAACAGTCTTATAGGACCTTGGTATGACTTAGAATCAAGAATCCATAATGATGTCTTAATAGTTTCCAGTAAGCTTTCAGCTCCTATGAGTTTCTTTTCCACTTCCATAGCCACAACTTTTTTTAAAGTACACAGACTCTTAATTGGTAAACTACGGAGATCCCTTTAGATGTTTTTTGTCCCAAAGTTTAAAAAATTTCTAAATAGAATACAAAAAAAGAGGCAAAGTTTAATTTTTCTTTTTTTTTTCAGTGAGCTTATATTTTTTTAGGATTCTTTTTTCAGTCACTGACTTCTCCCTTAGATAGCACTCTGTGTGTTAGGAGCTCAGTCGTGTCTGACTCCTTGCAACCCCATGGACTGTAGCCCACTAGGCTCCTGTATCCATGGAGTTCTACAGGCAAAAGTACTAGAGTGGGCTGCCATTCCCTTCTCCAGGGGATCTTGCTGACCCAGGAATCGAACCTGAGTCTCCTGCATTATAGGCAGATTCTTTACTATTTGAACTACCAGGGAAGTCCAAGGGTATTAAAAATTCATAATAGTGTAATCTGAAAAAGAATATTATATATATAACTGAATCAATTTGTACCACTAAAATTAACACAACATTGTAAATCAACTATACCTCAATAAAAATGTGTAATAGTAGACTTTGATTAATCTGTTACTTTTAATTGAAACATTTCTATTGAGTTCATTTCTCAAATCTTATAGTGACTTTTGAGTGAAAATAAGGTATCAAATAACACCATGTTAGGTTATTTTGGCATAAATTGCATGCAAATACTACCCTAAGATTTATATCAATTGTCTTCAAGATGGTACTTCTCTATGAGTTTATCTATGAGCATAAGAATGAGGTCCAAAAAATTAATATTTCATAAGTATGAATCATAGCCATACCTTTGCTGTGGATGAAGATACTCAGGTTGTCTAAAATACCAGACTGTCTTTAACTGAAGTTATATCAACTTACTGGCTAAACTTAACGTGTCATGCTGAGCAGAGCACACTATTGCATGCGTTTCATTAATATAAAATCAGTTATGTATTATTTCTAAATACTAGTTATGATCAAAACCTTCCAAAATATATGATAGGTGAAAATAGTATTTCTAATTTTCATTAGAATGTAGTAGATTTACAATATTGTGTTAGTCTCTGCTGTACAGCAAAGTGAATCAGTTACAAATATATGTATGTCTACTCTTTCTTATGTATATATAGGTCCTTACAGAGTATTGAGAAGAGTTCACTATACTATATAGTAGGTCCTTATTAGTTATTTATTTTATATATATACTGTGTATATGTCAATACCAATCTCCCAATTTATCCCTACTTCAGCCCCTGCTTTCCCCCGGTAACCATGTTTGTTTTCTACATCTGTGACTCTATTTGTTTTGTAAATAATTTCATTTGTATTATTTCTTTTAGATTCTACACATAAGGGATATTAAATGATATTTGTCTTAGTGAGAAAAAGTAATTTAAAAAAAAAACCACCCTTAAATGAAAAACTTGGGAATGATAGAGTTTTAAGAAGCCATGATTAAAGACCTCAGGCTAATATAATCAAAAAACTTTATAATTTCACTTGTAATAAGATGTACAATGCCATCTAGAAACGAAACTTGAAATTATAAATCATAACAAACTTTTTGTTAATTTAAATGCAACTTGGAAGAACATTTGAAATTTTAAAGCAAACTGTATGATTGCTTTTATGTATATGCACATTTTTACTTGTAAATTATTTGGCAATCGCTTGAAAATATTGCAGAATTTCATTCAAAAGTTGAAAAGAAAGATATATCAGCTGTCTGAGTTGACTTTTCCTTCATAAGTCAAAAGCTAATGGATATACAAATGGCTCTAAAACTTTGTTTCTATCCTCACTCTTTCCCTTATGATCACAAAAATAAATCAGCAAGGATCCTCTAAGAATTTAGTGAAACAAAATTCTGGTGAACCAAAAGATCACCAAATAACATAAGAGAATAATTCCGATAGTTTCTAGATGGATTTGATCTGCACATCCAAAAACCCACTGTATTTCAAATTCAGAGTTTAATGACTAGATTAATCTTTACCATCTAAAGTATTATTTTTGATTTATGTTGGCTGACATTCTCTAACAATGATTTTTCAAGATGAACTTTCCTTTTAAATTATTCAAGTTCATCACTGACATTGAATGGTCAGCTAGTTTCAGTAGATGTAGACACACGCAGAGTATTTACTGTCTATGTTAAATTGTGCAGGATATTATACTTTTAAGGGCCAAGATGGACAAAAATGAAAATCTGGTCTTGTTTTGTTGAAAACAAAAAAGGTTTTTTTCTACTAGCCTCAGTCTATTTTATCAAGAGTGAGATTTATATAAAATTACTAAGAAACATAAAGTATTCAATTAAGAACTAATCCTGAGGTTGTGTGTTTTCCATTTTCCATTTACATCATCAGTAAATCATTTTAACTTGGAATGTATTAAATAAAACTATTTCATAATCTAAACTTCCACTTTCTCAGGATTTATTAGAATAAAAATTACTTTTTAGAATAACTTTTTAACAATTAAAAGCTGTCATAAGAGCTTTTGAACTTTAACAAAAATTATTTATAAAATATAAACTTCAAAATGTGCTTCTGCCTTTCTCTCGTATATAAGAAAGGAGGTGGGAGAAACTATTTGGAAATGATGTGACTGACAAAGGATTAATTAATTCACAAAACATGCAAACAGTTTATACAGCTCAATATCAAAAATAAACAAGCAAATAAAAACATGGGAAGGAGATCTGAATGGCCAGTTCTCAAAGAAGACATACAGATGGCCAAAAGGTATATAAAAAGATTCTCAATATGGCTAATAGAGAAATACAAATCAAAACTACAATGAGATTATCAATTCACGTTGGTCAGAATGTCCATCATCAAAAAGCCTACAAATAAGAAATTCTGGAGAGGGCATGGAGAAAAGGGAACCCTCTTACATTCTCGGTGAGAATGTAAATTGGTGCAGCCACTATGTAGAAATATACAGATGTTCCTTAAAAAACTAAAGAGCTATCATAGGATCCTACAATCCCACTCTTGGGCAAATGTCCAGAGAAAACCAAAATCTGAAAAGATATATGCACATCAATGTTTACTGAAGCACTATTTATAATAGCCAAGATACAGAAGCAACCTAAAAGTCCATCAACAGATGAATGGATAAAAAATGGTGTATGCATGCTAAGTCATTTCAGTTGTGTCCGACTCTTTGCAGCCCTATGGGCTGCAGTCTGCCAGGCTCCTCTGCCCATGGGTTTCTCCAGGCAAGAATACTGGAATGGGTTGCCATGCCCTCCTTCAGGGGATCTTTCCAACCCAGGCATTGTGTTTCCTGTATTGGAGGTGGGTTTTATACCACTAGCACCACCTGGGAAGCCACAAAGAATGGTATATATACACAATAGAATATTACTCAGCCATAAAAAGAATGAAATAATGCCAATTGCAGCAACAAAGATGGACCTAGACATTATCACATTAAGTAAGCCAGAGAAAAACAAATATCATGTCTCTTATATGTGCAATCTAAAACACACACACACACACACACACACACACACAAATGAAGTTATTTTCAAAACTGAAAGAGACTCACAGATGTATGAAGACAAGCATATGATTACCAAAGGGGAAGAGGTGGGGCAGGGAGAGGAATAAATTAGGAGGCTGGGATTAACTTACACACATTAATACATATAAAATAGGGAACCTACAAGGACCTACTAAATAGCACATGGAACTATAATCAATAATATATAATAATTATAAGAAAAAATATGTATATAATGAAATTAAAAGACGTTTATTCCTTGGAAGGAAAGTTATGACCAACATAGACAGCATATTGAAAAGTAGAGATATTACTTTGCCAAAAGAGGTCCATCTCGTCAAGGTTATGGTTTTCCCAGTGGTCACGTATGGATGTGAGATTTGGACTATAAAGAAAGCTGAGTGCCGAAGAATTGATGCTTTTGAACTGTGGTGTTGGAAAAGGCTCTTGAGAGTCCCTCAGACTTCAAGGAAATCCAAAAAGCACATCCTAAAGGAAATCAGTCCTGAATATTCATTGGAAGGACTGATGTTGAAGGTGAAACTCCAATACTTTGGCCACCTCATGCAAAGAGCTGACTCATTTGAAAAGACCCTGATGCTGGGAAAGATTGAGGGCAGGAGGAGAAGGGGATGACAGAGGATGAGATGGTTGATGGCATCACCGACTCAATGGACATGGGTTTCGTTGAACTCCGGGAGTTGGTGATGGACAGGGAGGCCTGGTGTGCTGCAGTTCATGGGATCGCAAAGAGTCAGACACGACTGAGCGACTGAACTGAACTGAACTGATACACACATACACATGCATATATAAATACATATAACTGAATCACTGTGTTGTACAACTAAAACTTACTTGATGTCATAAATCAACTTCAAAATTTTTTAAAAAGAAGGCACAACATAAAATTTAAGAAAATAATTGTATAAAAGACTTAAATGTAAAAACGGGAATGGGCATTATCTCTAAATTCCAAATGGTTTTATGCATTTAAAGGATGGAGTTTTTAGAACATGGATTAAGTGAAATAATTTATTATATTAGATGTTCACTGTTGAATTAGAAATGGTTCTAGTCCTAGTTTAATATGTTAAAGAAAGAAAACACTTTTCAAAATAAGTGCCTATGAAATGCCTGGTTGTTCACATCCTCATTCAAGGAATTTCACTAAGTCAGCTAACCTTCTGGCCTTCACACTAAAAGACTTTTCTGTTATTCAGGGACGGAGGGAAAGATGGCGGAGGAATAGGACAGGAAGACCACTTTCTCCCTCACAAATTCCTCAAAAGAACATTTCAACGCTGAGCAAACTTCACAAAATAACTTCTATAGGCTGGCAGAGGACATCAGGCAACCAGAAAAGCAGACCATTGTCTTCAAAAACAGGTAGGATAAAATATAAAAGATGAAAAAGGAGACAAAGGAGGTGGGGAGGGAGCTCCGTCCTGGGAAGGGAAGCCCGTCCCGGGAAGGGAATTTTAAGAAGAGAGGTTTCCAAACACCAGGAAACACTCTCCCTGCCGAGTCTGTGGCGAGCCTTGGAAACACAGAGGGCAACATAACAGGAAGGAAAAATAGATAAATAATTAAAACCAACAGATTACAAGCCCAACAGTAACTCCCCCAGCGGAAAAGCAGCACAGACGCCTGCATCCGCCATTGGGAAGTGGGGGCAGGGCAGGGACGCGCAGGAGGCGCGGGCTGCAGAGCTTTGTAAGAATCGGGCAGGAACGCCCCACGCGCAACCAGAACGATCTAACTTGGGCTAGCAAACCAGACTGTGGGATAGCTACCGCGCGAAAAGCTCGAACATAAGACACCGCCAGGACTGAGCACAGAACAAAGGACGGAAAGGAAAAAGCCGGCTGCAGACCATCCCCCGCCGGGGACAGGCAGCCAGAGCCGTAAGGTCTGGAAAGGGGCAATTGCAGACCCGGAGAGACTTTACTTACCTAACTGCAAGCAGGCTCCTTTGCTAAGACTTCTGGGGGTGCTGGACAGTCACAATCTGCCTCACGGGGTGCACCAGCGGTCCACCCAGAAAGCTGAGCAGCAGCGGCAGAAAAGGTGACAAGCCGCGGCGATCGCGCTCGCCAAACTCCTGAGCTACTCAGACCTGGGAAGGGCACAAAGCGCAGTTCCAGCTGAATCTGTGCCTCTGAGGGCTGCCTGAGCGCCGAACCTGAGCGGCTTGGACCGGGGAAGTGCACGCAGCCTAGGGCCGGCCCCAGACGGTTCCCAGCTGAGCATCCTAGAAACGGAGCGGTTTGTGCGCCTCGAGAAAGGACAGGTCAAGCAGGGCAGAGATACTGTGTGCACAAGACAGTGCTATTTGTTTGCAGCATCCCCCCTCCCCACAGCGCGACTGAACTAGTGAGCCTAAAAAACCAGCAAACAGAAGAAGTTAAACAGAGGGAACCACCTTGGAAGTGATCCCACACAGCCCATAACACCAGAAAGGGCCTGATATATTTTTAATATTTTTAAAATCATTCCTTTTTTTTTTTTTTTTGCTTTTTTTCTAACTTTTTTAAAATTGTTAAGTCTTCTATTTCTCCTCTAATTTTTATTTCTATAATCTATTATTACTATTTTTTTAAAGACTTTTTTTTTTTTAAGGCAAACACCATATATAGTCTTTGGATGGTTGTTGATGGTTTTTTTTTCTTTTTTTTTTTTGATTGTTTGTCTGTTTGTTTGTTTTTTAATCATTCTTTTTCTTTCTTTTTTTCTTTCTTCCTTTTTCCTTCTGCTTCTCTTTAATATTGTATCTTTGAAAATCCAACCTCTACTCTAGATTTTTAATCTTTGCTCTTAGGTGTTTATTGCCAACTTTGTACATTTAAAAACCCAAACTTCACTACCCCAGTTTACCTGAGAGTGAGATTACTGGCTTGACCACTCTCTCCTCCTCTGGACTCTCCTTTTTCTCCACCAGGTGGCTTCTGTCTCTTTTCTCCCCCATCTCTCCTCTATCCAACTCTGTGAATCTCTGTGTGTTCCAGACGGTGGGGAACACCTAAGGAACAGGTTACTGGCAGGATTTGTCTCTCTCCTACTCATTCCTCTCTCTGATCCTCCTGGTCACTTCTGTCTACTTCCTCCCTCTCCTCTTCCCCGTATAACTCTGTAAATACCTCTGAGCGGTCCAGACTATAGAGCGCACATAAGGAAGTGACTACTGGCTAGCTTGCTCTCTTCTCTTTTGATCTCACCGCATCTCATTCCAGTTACCTCTAACTACCTCCTCCATCTTCTCTTCTCCCTATGACCCAGTGAACCTCTCTGAGTGTCCCTCAATGTGGAGAAACTTTTCATCTTTAACCTAGATGTTTTATCATTGGTGCTATATAGATGGAGAAGTCTAGAGGCTACTGTAAAAATAAAACTGAAAACCAGAAGCAGGAGGCTTAAATCCAAAGCCTGAAAACATTAGAGAACTCTTGAGTTCAGGGAACATTAAGCAATAGGAGCCCATCTAATGCCTTCATACCTACACCGAAACCAAGCTCCACCCAAGGGCCAACAAGTTCCAAAACAAGACATACCACGCAAATTCTCCAGCAACACAGGAACACACCCCTGAGCTTCAATATACAGGCAGCTCAAAATTATCCCAAAACCTTTGATGTCTCGTAACCCATTACGGGTTACTCCACTGCACTGCAGAGAGAAGAAACCCAGCTCCACCCACCAAAACTCCAACACAAGCCTCCCTAACCAGGAAACCTTGACAAGCCACTGATAGAACCCCACCCAAAGTGAGGAAGCTCCATAATAAAGAGAACTCCACAAATTACCAGAATATAAAAAGGCCACCCCAAACGCAGCAATATAACCAAGATGAAGAGACAGAGGAATACACAGCAGGTAAAGGAACAGGAGAGTTGCCCACCAAACCAAACAAAAGAGGAAGAAGTAGGGAATCTACCGGAGAAGGAATTCTGAATATTGATAGTGAAAATGATCCAAAATCTTGAAATCAAAATGGAATCATAGATAAATAGGCTAGAGACAAAGATTGAGAAGATGCAAGAAAGGTTTAACAAGGACCTAGAAGAAATAAAAAAGAGTCCAAATATAATGAATAACACAATAAATGAGATCAGAAACACTCTGGAGGCAACAATTAGTAGAATAACGGAGGCAGAAGATAGGATTAGTGAAATAGAAGATAGAATGGTAGAAATAAATGAATCAGAGAGGAAACAAGAAAAACGAATTAAAATAAATGAGGACAATCTCAGAGACCTCCAGGACAATATGAAACACTCCAACATTCGAATTATAGGAGTCCCAGAAGAAGAAGACAGAAAGAAAGACCATGAGAAAATCCTTGAGGAGATAATAGTTGAAAACTTCCCTAAAATGGGGAAGGAAATAATCACCCAAGTCCAAGAAACACAGAGAGTTCCAAATAGGATAAACCCAAGGCGAAACACCCCAAGACACATATTAATCAAATTAACAAAGATCAAACACAAAGAACAAATATTAAAAGCAGCAAGGGAAAAACAACAAATAACACACAAGGGGATTCCCATAAGTATAACAGCTGATCTTTCAATAGAAACTCTTCAGGCCAGGAGGGAATGGCAAGACATATTTAAAGTGATGAAAGACAATAACCTACAGCCCAGATTACTGTACCCAGCAAGGATCTCATTCAAATACGAAGGAGAAATCAAAAGCTTTACAGACAAGCAAAAGCTGAGAGAATTCAGCACCACCAAACCAGCTCTCCAACAAATTCTAAAGGACATTCTCTAGACAGGAAACATGAAAAGGGTGTATAAACCCGAACCCAAAACAATAAAGTAAATGGTAACGGGATCATACTTGTCAATAATTACCTTAAACGTAAATGGGTTGAATGCCCCAACCAAAAGACAAAGACTGACCGAATGGATACAAAAACAAGACCCCTCTATATGCTGCTTACAAGAGACCCACCTCAAAACAAGGGACACATACAGACTGAAAGTGAAGGGCTGGAAAAAGATATACCACACAAATAGAGACCAAAAGAAAGCAGGAGTGGCAATACTCATATCCGATAAAATAGACTTTAAAACAAAGGCTGTAAAAAGAGACAAAGAAGGCCACTACATAATGATCAAAGGAACAATCCAAGAAGAAGATATAACAATTATAAATATATATGCACCCAATATAGGAGCACCGCAATATGTAAGACAAATGCTAACAAGTATGAAAGGGGAAATCAACAATAACACAATAATAGTGGGAGACTTTAATACCCCACTCACACCTATGGACAGATCAACTAAACAGAAAATTAACAAAGAAACACAAACTTTAAACGATACATTAGATCAGTTAGACCTAATTGATATCTACAGGACATTTCACCCCAAAAACAATGAATTTCACCTTTTTTTCAAGTGCTCATGGAACCTTCTCCAGGATAGATCACATCCTGGGCCATAAATCTAAACTTGATAAATTCAAAAAAATCGAAATCATTCCAAGCATCTTTTCTGACCATAATGCATTAAGATTAGATCTCAATTACAGGAGAAAAACTATTAAAAATTCCAACATATAGAGGATGAACAACACACTTCTGAATAACCAACAAATCACAGAAGAAATTAAAAAAAGAAATCAAAATATGCATAGAAACGAATGAAAATGAAAACGCAACAACCCAAAACCTGTGGGACACTATAAAAGCAGTGCTAAGAGGAAAGTTCATAGCAATACAGGCATACCTCAAGAAACAAGAAAAAAGTCAAATAAATAACCTAACTCTACAACTAAAGCAACTAGAAAAGGAAGAGTTGGAGAATCCCAGAGTTAGTAGAAGGAAAGAAATCTTAAAAATTAGGGCAGAAATAAACGCAAAAGAAACAAAAGAGACCATAGCAAAAATCCGCAAAGCCAAAAGCTGGTTCTTTGAAAGGATAAATAAAATTGACAAACCATTAGCCAGACTCATCAAGAAGCAAAGAGAGAAAAATCAAATCAATAAAATTAGAAATGAAAATGGAGAGATCAAAACAGACAACACAGAAATACAAAGGATCATAAGAGACTACTATCAGCAGTTGTATGCCAATAAAATGGACAACGTGGAAGAAATGGACAAATTCTTAGAAAAGTACAATTTTCCAAAACTGAACCAGGAAGAAATAGAAAATCTTAACAGACACATCACAAGCACGGAAATTGAAACTGTAATCAGAAATCTTCCAGCAAACAAAAGCCCAGGTCCAGACGGCTTCACAGCTGAATTCTACCAAAAATTTCGAGAAGAGCTAACACCTATCCTCCTCAAACTCTTCCAGAAAATTGCAGAGGAAGGTAAACTTCCAAACTCATTCTATGAGGCCACCATCACCCTAATACCAAAACCTGACAAAGATGTCACAAAAAAAGAAAACTACAGGCCAATATCACTGATGAACATAGATGCAAAAATCCTCAACAAAATTCTAGCAATCAGAATCCAACAACACATTAAAAAGATCATACACCATGACCAAGTGGGCTTTATCCCAGGGATGCAAGGATTCTTCAATATCCGCAAATCAATCAATGTAATTCACCACATTAACAAATTGAAAATGAAAACCATATGATTATCTCAATAGATGCAGAGAAGGCCTTTGACAAAATTCAACATCCATTTATGATAAAAACTCTCCAGAAAGCAGGAATAGAAGGAACATACCTCAACATAATAAAAGCTATCTATGACAAACCCACAGCAAACATTATCCTCAATGGTGAAAAATTGAAAGCATTTCCCCTAAAGTCAGGAACAAGACAAGGGTGTCCACTTTCACCGCTACTATTCAACATAGTTCTGGAAGTTTTGGCCACAGCAATCAGAGCAGAAAAAGAAATAAAAGGAATCCAAATTGGAAAAGAAGAAGTAAAACTCTCACTGTTTGCAGATGACATGATCCTCTACATGGAAAACCCTAAAGACTCCACCAGAAAATTACTAGAGCTAATCAATGAATATAGTAAAGTTGCAGGATATAAAATCAACACACAGAAATCCCTTGCATTCCTATACACGAACAATGAGAAAGTAGAAAAAGAAATTAAGGAAACAATTCCATTCACCATTGCAACGAAAAGAATAAAATACTTAGGAATATATCTACCTAAAGAAACTAAAGACCTATATATAGAAAACTATAAAACACTGATGAAAGAAATCAAAGAGGACACTAATAGATGGAGAAATATACCATGTTCATGGATCGGAAGAATCAATATAGTGAAAATGAGTATACTACCCAAAGCAATTTTCAAATTCAATGCAATCCCTGTCAAGCTACCAGCCACATTTTTCACAGAACTAGAACAAATAATTTCAAGATTTGTATGGAAATACAAAAAACCTCGAATAGCCAAAGCAATCTTGAGAAAGAAGAATGGAACTGGAGGAATCAACTTGCCTGACTTCAGGCTCTACTACAAAGCCACAGTCATCAAGACAGTATGGTACTGGCACAAAGACACACATATAGATCAATGGAACAAAATAGAAAGCCCAGAGATAAATCCACACACATATGGACACCTTATCTTTGACAAAGGAGGCAAGAATATACAATGGAGTAAAGACAATCTCTTTAACAAGTGGTGCTGGGAAAACTGGTCAACCACTTGTAAAAGAATGAAACTAGATCACTTTCTAACACCGTACACAAAAATAAACTCAAAATGGATTAAAGATCTAAATGTAAGATCAGAAACTATAAAACTCCTAGAGGAGAATATAGGCAAAACACTCTCAGACATAACTCACAGCAGGATCCTCTATGATCCACCTCCCAGAATTCTGGAAATAAAAGCAAAAATAAACAAATGGGATCTAATTAAAATTAAAAGCTTCTGCACAACAAAGGAAAATATAAGCAAGGTGAAAAGACAGCCTTCTGAATGGGGAGAAAATAATAGCAAATGAAGCAACTGACAAACAACTCATCTCAAAAATATACAAGCAACTTATGCAGCTCAACTCCAGAAAAATAAACGACCCAATCAAAAAATGGGCCAAAGAACTAAATAGACATTTCTCCAAAGAAGACATACGGATAGCTAACAAACACATGAAAAGATGCTCAACATCACTCATTATTAGAGAAATGCAAATCAAAACCACAATGAGGTACCACTTCACACCAGTCAGAATGGCTGCGATCCAAAAATCTGCAAGCAATAAATGCTGGAGAGGGTGTGGAGAAAAGGGAACCCTCCTACACTGTTGGTGGGAATGCAAACTAGTACAGCCACTATGGAGAACAGTGTGGAGATTCCTTAAAAAGTTGCAAATAGAACTACCTTATGACCCAGCAATCCCACCGCTGGGCATACACACCGAGGAAACCAGAATTGAAAGAGACACATGTACCCCAATGTTCATCGCAGCACTGTTTATAATAGCCAGGACATGGAAACAACCTAGATGTCCATCAGCAGATGAATGGATAAGAAAGCTGTGGTACATATACACAATGGAGTATTACTCAGCCGTTAAAAAGAATTCATTTGAATCAGTTCTGATGAGATGGATGAAACTGGAGCCAATTATACAGAGTGAAATAAGCCAGAAAGAAAAACACCAATACAGTATACTAACACATATATATGGAATTTAGGAAGATGGCAATGACGACCCTGTATGCAAGACAGGGGAAAAGACACAGATGTGTATAACGGACTTTTGGACTCAGAGGGAGAGGGAGAGGGTGGGATGATTTGGGAGAATGGGAATTCTAACATGTATACTATCATGTAAGAATTGAATCGCCAGTCCATATCTGACGTACGGTGCAGCATGCTTGGGGCTGGTGCATGGGGATGACCCAGAGAGATGTTGTGGGGAGGGAGGTGGGAGGGGGGTTCATGTTTGGGAACGCATGTAAGAATTAAAGATTTTAAAATTTAAAAAAAAAAAAAAAAAGAAGGTGGAGCGGTCATTAGTTTTGGCTCCCCCATGGACATCTTTGATATGTTTTTTGGAGCAGGAGGAAGGAGGCAGAAAGAGAGGAGAGGTAAAAACCTTGTGCATCAACTCACAGTATCCTTAGAAGATTATATAATGGTGCAACAGAACACTAGCTCTGCAAAAGAATGTGATTTGTGACAAATGTGAAGGCCGAGGTGGTAAGAAAGGAGCAGTAGAATGCTGTCGCAATACCAAGGTACCAGAATGCAAATAAGAATTCATCAAATAGGACCTGGAATGGTTTAGCAAATTCAGTCTGTATGCATGGAGTGCCAGGGCCATAGGAGGCAGATCAGTCCTGAGGACAGATGTAAAAGCTGCAATGAAAGGAAGATAGTTTGAGAAAAGAAAATTATAGAAATTCATATTGAAAAACGCATGAAAGATGGCCAGAAGATAATATTTCATGGTGAAGGAGACCAAGAACCAGGACTGGAGCCAGGAGACACTATCATCGCTTTAGATCAGAAAGACCATGCTGTTTTTACTCCACAAGGAGAAGACATTTTCATGTGTATGGACATACAGCTGGTTGAGGCACTGTGTGGCTTCCAGAAGCCAATATCTACTCTTGACAGCCGAACCAAAGTCATCACTTCTCATCCAGGTCAGATTGTCCAGCAGGAAGATAGCAAGTGTTTGCTAAATGAAGACATGCCAATTATCGCAGGCCACATGAAAAGGGTCACTTAATCATTGAATTTAAGGTAAATGTTCCTGAGAATGGCTTTCTCTCTCCTGAACAACTCTGCTGGAAAAACTTCTGCCTGAGAGGAAGGAAGTAGAAGAGACTGATGAAATGGACCAGGAAGAATTAGTGGACTTCGATCCAAATCAGGAAAGACAGCGCCATCACAATGCAGAATCCTATGAGGATGATAAACATTATCCTTGGGGTGGTGTTCAGTGTCAGACTTCTTAATAGGGCCTGTGAATAATACTCATTGCTGGTGTTTTATTTACAGTAGTGATTGGGTAAAGGACTATAATCATAATATGCTCACTACTTGCTATTGTTTTGCTTTAATATTCAACTATAGTAGTCTTTTAAAAGTTAAATGAAGAATAAACTCAAATATAAAAAAAAAGACTTTTCTGTTATTCAGTTAGCATCAAATTCATAAGTAACATACTGTATAGTTCACTTTGATCTTCCTTGTGTGTCTGTGTGCAAAGTCACTTCATTCAGGTCTGACTTTGTGCACCCCTATGAACTGTAGCCTGCCGCACTCCTCTGTCCGTGGGATTCTCAAGGCAAGAATACTGAAGTGGGTTGCCATTCCCTTCTCCAAGGAATATCCCCCACCTAAGGATCGAATCCTCATCTCTTACATCTCCTGCACTGGCAGGTGGATTCTTTACCACTAACAGCCCCTGGGAAGCCCTTCTTGTGTGTTTGATTCCCTGCAAATTATAAGATCCCAAGGGCAGGGATCTTTGTTTTGCTCACTACAATAGTTCAGGAACAATGCCAGACACACATTATATACTCAATATATTTTGGACAAATTGCATAGACCATATCTCCACAAATTAATAAGCAACTAGTTTCCAATATAATAAGGTTAAATTTTGATCACCTTTCCCAAATCAAGTAAATTATTTTGTACCATAAGAATTTTTTGAAATAAAAATGTATATGAACATTTTAGCAATACACTATTAAATCCAAGCACTGCAATTTTTAAACCCTAACATGTTTACAGTGGTGAAATAATGAAGAATGAGTACCAATGCAAAAAGAACCGTGACTTATCTATAGTTAAGGGCTATACTCAGCTTCATTAAACTGATGGCCTGTTTCTTTACATCACTGTGTTACTGAGAGTAAGATATTAACCAGATACTGTTGTTGTTGTTCAATCACCCAGTCATATCCAACTCTTCATGACCCATGGATGCAGCACAGAGGGCCTCCCTTTTCTTCACCATCTCCCAGAGTTTTCTCAAGTTCATGTCCATTGAGTCGGTGATGCCATCCAACCATCTCATCCTCTGTCATCCTCTTCTCCTTCTGCCTTCAATCTTTCCCAGCATCAGGGTCTTTTCCAATGAGTCAGTTCTTTACATCAGGTGGCCAAAGTATTGGAGCTTCAGCTTCAGTTCTTCTAATGAACATTCAAGTTTGATTTCCTTTAGGATTGACTGGTTTGAGCTCCTTGTTCTCCAAGGGACTCTCAAGAGTCGTCGCTAGCACCACAGTTACAAAGCATCAATCCTTCTGTGTTCTGCCTTCTTTACATCCAACTCTCATACCTGTACATGACTACTGGAAAAACCGTAGCCTTGACTATATGGACCTTTGGTGGCAAAGTGATGTCTTTAATATGCTGTCTAGGTTTCTCATAGTCAGATATTATTCAGATATTAAAAATATTCTGTCTTTGCTGCTGCTGCTGCTAAGTCACTTTAGTCGTGTCTGACTCTGTGCGACCCCATAGACGGCAGCCCACCAGGCTCCCCCATCCCTGGGATTCTCCAGGCAAGAACACTGGAGTGGGTTGCCATTTCCTGTCTTTGCTAGGGCTGCCTTAAATTATCACATAGTAAGTGACTGAAAGCAGTAGATATTTATTCTCTCACAGTTCTGAAGACTAGAATTCTGAAATCAAACTTTTGGCAGGGCCACATTTCCACTGAAGGTTCTAGGGAAGAAGACGTCCTTGCTTCTTCCTAGCTTCTGGTGGCTCCTGGACATCCCTAGAATGCTTAACTTGCAGCTGCATCATTCCAAGCACTTCCTCTGTCTTCACATGGCTTTCTCCTTGCCTGTGTGTTTGTATGTGTGTCTGTATTCTCTTCTTATAAGAATACTAGTCATTGCATTTAGGGCCCACCTCAAGATAGGCTCAGATGGTAAAGAATCTGCCTTTGATACAGGAGACCCAGGATCAATCCCTGGGTTGGGAAGATCCCTGGGAGAAGGGAATGGCAATCCACTCCAGTATTCTTGCCTGGGAAATCCCTAGGACAGGCAAGCCTGACAGGCTACAGTCCATGGGGTCTCAAAGGGTGGGACAGGACTGAGTGACTAACACTTTCGCTTTCACTTTCAAGATCCTTAATTAAATCTACAAAGACTTTTCAAACACAATCATATTTACAGATAATAGGAGCTAGAATTTGAACATGATTTTTTGGATTACAATTCAGTGGACTGCAGTCTCTAAGCAGTTAGACTGAAATATTGACTCCATTCAATCCCTTTTCTATTTTAAGAATTCTTAAGCTTTTGCCAAATATATCACATGTCTAAGGTATGTGGAAGAGTATCTCTGAGAGAGATAAAAAGATGGGAATACAGACCACCTGATCTGCCTCTTGAGAAATCTGTATGCAGGTTAGGAAGCAACAGTTAGAATTGGACATGGAACAACAGACTGGTTCCAAATAGGAAAAGGAATATATCAAGGCTGCATATTGTCACCCTGCTTATTTAACTTATATGCAGAGTACATCATGAGAAACGCTGGGCTGGATGAAGCACAAGCTGGAATCAAGATTGTCAGGAGAAATATCAATAATCTCAGATATGCAGATGATACTACCCTTATGGCAGAAAATGAAGAAGAGCTAAAGAGCCTCTTGATGAAAGTGAAAGAGGAGAGTCAAAAAGTTGGCTTAAAGCTCAACATTCAGAAAACTAAGATCATGGCATCCAGTCCCATCACTTCATGGCAAACAGATGGGGAAACAGTGGCAGACTGTATTTTCTTGGTCTCCAAAATCACTGCAGATGGTGACTGCAGCCATGAAATTAAAAGATGCTTACTTCTTGGAAGGAAAGTTATGACCAACACAAACAGCATATTAAATACCAGAGACATTACTTTGCCAACAAAGGTCCATCTAGTCAAAGTTATAGTTGTTCCAGTAGTCAGGTATAGATGTAAGAGTTGGACTATAAGGAAAGCTGAGTGCCAAAGAATTGACGCTTTTGAACTGTGGTGTTGGAGAAGACTCTTGAGAGTCCCTTGGACTGCAAGGAGATCCAACCATTCCATCCTAAAGGAAATCAGTCCTGAATATTCATTGGAAGGATTGATGCTGAAGCTGAAACTCCAGCACTTTGACCACCTGATGTGAAGAACTGACTCATTGGAAAAGACCCTGATGCTGGGAAAGATTGAAGACAGGAGGAGAAGGGAACGACAGAAGATGAGATGGTTGCATGGCATCACCGACTCAATGGACATGAGTTTGAGTAAATTCTGGGAGTTGGTGATGGACAGGGAGGCCTGGCGTGCTGCAGTACATGAGGTCGCAAAGAGTCGGACACAACTGAGTGACTGAACTGAACTGAACTGAAGGTATGTCAGAAATGAGGTGGAGGATATAAAGGGGAAAATTAGTTATCTTTATTTATAATTACTTGTTATATTCATCTTACTCTCTGAAATTAATTGTATATGTAAAGGAGTAAAAAGTATCTTACCCTCAATAATTAAAGTACATTCTTCAGGAATAAAAACAAAAAGAGCATTTAGAAACATACTGTATTAAGATTTTTACCTTGAAATAACAGCTTACTTAGAAGTTTAATTTAACAGACTATTGAATTAATTTATATCCTAATTTTATATATTTGTCAGTGTAATTCTTTAGATGCAATTATATCTACCATTTTTCATTATATAAATTTTATTGTCTTAATGGTATTAAAACTATGAATATTGAAGAGACTTTTTTTTTAAAGCCCTGAATCAACACTAAGCCAAAATCTCTAATGGCTAAAATCCAAAAAAGCAGGCAGTGAAAAAGTGAAAAATGCTAGCAAAAATGCAGAGCAAGAGGAAAAGTTGTTCTTTGCTGGTGGGAACACAAAAGTGTATAGCCACTTTGCAAGACAGTTTGGCAGGTTCTTGCATGCATTTTATCATAAGATCCAGCAACAGACTTCCTACATGCTGCTGCTGCTGCTGCTAAGTCACTTCAGTCGTGTCCAACCCTGTGCGACCCCATAGACGGCAGCCCACCAGGCTCCCTCATCCCTGGGATTCTCTAGGTAAGAATCCTGGAGTGGGTTGCCATTTCCTTCTCCAATGCATGAAAGTGAAAAAGTCAAAGTACCGTCATTCAGTCGTGTCCAACTCTTAGCGACCCCATGGACTGCAGCCTACCAGGCTCCTCCGTCCATGGGGTTTTCCAGGCAAGAGTACTGGAGTGGGGTGCCATTGCCTTCTCCCAAGCTCCTACATACTTATCCAAATAAACTTAAAATATATATCCACACAAAAATCTTCATATGAGCTATAGAACTTTCTTCATAATAGTTCCAAACTGGAATCTACCAAGATGTCCTTTAAAAATGAACGGGTATACATATATTTACTGTTCATGGAGTTTTCAAGGCAAGAATACTCGAGTGGTTTGCCATTCCCTTCTCCAGTGGACCACATTTTGTCAGAACTCTGTCCATGGGGTCCCAGAGTTGAACATGACTTAGCAACTGAAGAACAACAATCTATGCATTTGTATACCAAGGGGGTAGAGGGGGATGGGATGAACTGGGAGATTGGGGTTAACAAATATCCATATCGATACTATGTATAAAATAGACAGCTACTGAGAACCTAGCTTATAGCGCAGGAAACTATTCAGTCTTCAGGGTGACCTAAATGGGAAGGAAATTTCAAAAGAGTTGATATATACATATATATATATATATATATATATATACACATATATATATAATATAACTATATATATAACTAATTGACTTTGTTATACAGTGGAAACTATCACAACATTGTAAAGCAACTATACACCAATAATTTTTTTTTAAGTGAATGAGTTAAACTGTGGCACATCAATACAATGGTAAATTATTCAGAAATAAGAAGAAACAAGCTATCAAGTCATGAGAAGATACGGGGGAAGCGTAAAAGGATATTGCTGATAAAGAATATACACTATAATTCCAAACACATGACATTGTAGAAAATGCAAATTTGTTGACAGTAAAAAAAAAAAAAAAAAAAAATCAGTGATTGCCGGAGGTTCAGGGAGGAGGGAATGGATGAATATGTAGAGTACAGGGGATTTAAGGCAACAAACCTACACTGCATAATCCTAGAACGGTGAATACATGAGATTATACATTTGTCAAAAACATATTGTGACAACCTGGAGGGGTGAGATGAGTGGCAGGTGGGAGGGAGGTTCAAGAGGTAGGGGACTTATGTACACCTATGGCTGACTCAAGCTGATATATGGCAGAAACCAACACAATAATGTAAAGCAATTATCCTCCAATAACATACATTTAAATAAAAAAAGAAAAGAAACACATAGAACTACAAACACAGAGGGAACCCTAATGTAAACAATGGAGTTTATTTAATGACACGTCAATATTGGTTCATCAGCTGTAAGAAATGTACCACAATCATCAAGATGTAAAGTGAGAAACTGTGGAAAGAGGAAGTAAATGTGAAAGAAATACTCTGTGCTCAATTTCCTGAAAATCTAAAACTGTTTTAAAAATTAGAGTTTATTAATAAAAAATATCATGTTTTTTCTTAATCCTAAATCAAGTTTGATTGAAAAATGCAGCCCTTGAGAATGATGTAGGATTACCCTCCTGACCCAAGCTGCCTGGTTTATGAGCAATCATTCTATTTTCTTCTTTTGTATATTTTTGTATACTTTTGTCTATTTTTCGGAGTTCTGTTACAATGATATCTAAAACCCAGAAAATAAATCTGTATTTGAGAACTAAATCCCCAAATGTAAACTTATTAGCATTTTAGATTTTCTATCCAGCAGGAAATTACTTAATCAATTTATTTTAATTCTTTGGCCTGTAGGATCTCTCTCAATATCTTTAAAATGGCATTAGACAGGGGCTGAAATTTTCATTTTTAAAAAAAAATGTCATTTCAGATTTATTTTATAATATTTTGGATTCAAGGATAAGTGTATGTGTTAAATGACAATGCCGATACTCTAATATGTACATTATTTTCCATTTCCTCTATCTCTTTGAGCATCCATTGGGGCAGAGCTATCTAATGCAACTGAATGTGTCTTTTCCCTTTTGATGATATTATTATAGCCCTTCTTTGAAGGTTTCTATATTTGTGAAATAATACATAACATTAACATGAGGAACATATCTGGGAGTCACACAGAAAAATAATGTGACTCCCAGATATGCTTCTTATGTTAATGTTATGTATTATTTCACAGACTCAATATTGTTAAGTAGTTAAGTTAGTTAAGTCGCTCAGTTGTGTCTGACACTTTGCTACCCCATGGACTGTAGCCCACCAGGCTCCTCCGTCCATGGGATTCTCCAGGCAAGAATACTGGAGTGGGTTGCCATTTCCTTCTCCAGGGGATCTTCCCGACACAGGGATCGAACCCAGGTCTCCCGTATTAGAGGCAGACGCTTTAACCTCTGAGCCACCAGGGAAGCCCCATTGTTAAGTAATTAGCCTCCAATTAAAATAAATAATTTTTTTAAGTATGTTGTTTATCCTTCTAAAATACTACCACAAACAGCAAAAATTTTTGAGTGCAAAACATCAAGAAAACCTGGTCTTTGAGAGTCTGGAGATTTTTTTTTTTTTTTTTTTTTGTATGGCAACAATTATGCCAAACAACAACAAGGTCAGATCACACTGACTAAATTTACTATGATTTCAATGAAGCTGTATTACTTTAAATAACTGTAATAGTGCCTTCTGTTTTTAAAGTTCTATAAAGTTCATGGTAGACTTTGAGATACTAAAGGGGAAAATAAACAATTTTAATAACTCTTTGCACTATTTTAACCTTGTTGCAACATTTGCATTATCTTCTGTAAAATGAAGCATATAGTCTTGCTTTGATTTCCCATTTCACCATGATTAATAGAATGCAAAGCCTCCATAAAGTATTATATCTACCTAGAGAATACAGGAGTTCTTTATGCAATGTACTATGTTGCATCTAACTGAAAAGTCTAATTAATGTAGATAGTAGAGGAATCTATGTGCTTTCAATTGTCTGTTATTTGCTGACCTGTAGATAACTTTGAGCTTGCTATTTTCAAATAAATAATAAATTCCACTAATAACAATAGCTTTTCATTAACTAAATGCCCTGTGATTGTCAACTCAACTGTGTGCCTCTCTCCTTAATGGGGACTCAAAATGCTTAGGTAAGTTTAAATCATCATGAAATATTTATTTGGTTGCATTTGCAAATTATATAGTACTCACGTGAATAACTGTAAAGTAGACAAAGCTATGTTTGCTTTTCCTTCCTTCCATTTGATGGTCCTTTGATCGGATGCTTTTGGCCCTAATTATCATTTTCTTGGCTTCCTTGGACCTTGTATGGTAGCAATTCTGTATGGCATTCCATGTGCTATAAACTTGGGTATTTTTCCAAGACTTGTCGGCAAGAACATGAGCTCTCAGCAAGCACCAGTGACCCTATGGTGCAGGCTTCTGCAGCCCTCAACAACATAGACCTAGTTGTGCTTAGAAGGCATGGGTGAGGCAGTGATTATAAATGGAAAAAAAAAAAACAGTTTATTGGTGTTAGGGTTAGATAGGAACAAATGCACTTCCCTAATTAAGCTACTTTTTATGTTGTATTGATCTATCTTGAGACAAAGGAATGAACTCTGGAGGGGCTAAATTTGGATTATTATTTGTTCATAAGATCAACAATCACCATGCCACATGGTCCCACTTTGCTTCTAAATAGTCTTATTGTATAGTATAAATAGTATATATAAGAAAGTAGTCTTCCCATGGATGCAGCCTTATCAGGCTTACGTGCTTTCTTGGAAAGAGGTAGTAGGGATGACCTTGTGCACAGGACTAACAATGTCTGCTTATGAGAGGCGGCCAAAACTTTACTCTTAGATATACCCCACACTCAGTTCAGTCCTGGGGTGCCAAAAGCAAAGCATTTAAGCAAAAAATTAGGAGGGCTTTTATGGACTCTAGCCTACCAGGCTCCTCTGTCTATGGAATTTTCCAGGCAAGAACACTGAAGTAGGTAACCATCACTTCTCCAGGGATTCCTGACCCAGGGATGGAACCCGAGTCCCCTGCATTGTCTTAGATTCTTCACCATCTGAGACACCAGGGAAGCCCAACTGAAAAAGAAAGGAGCCTCAAGTAAGACCTTTGATGGGGGGTTCTAATATGGCACATTTTAAACTTTGCAAAAAAAAAAAAAAACACATCTTTTTCCCAAACACCATTTGCTTAGAGAGGAGGTAATATTCACAGGTGGGCCATGGTCATAATCCAAATATGATAGATTCACAGTGCCAAAATTAACTTGTCCCAGTAGGTTCCAGTTCATTTCCAAGATTCAGGTTAGGACAATTGGTAGTAACTGCTATCCTGGCAAAAACAACACTGAGATGGTATCCTCAGATACCACTGAGTCCCTGTTATGTTCCTCAGCAAAAGATACTAGGTCTTGGAAACATAAATTGGCCTGTGATAACTGCTCAGGAAGATGGAAATTTGCTTGTGTTTTAAACTTAGTTTGATGAAGGCAAATGCTATTTTAATCTATGTCTTATTAAGTCTTTGGTCTCTTTAAAAAGTCAACCAATGATTTCTTAGGTCAGCTTCCAAAGACAACAGAAATAAAAGCAAAACTAAGCAGGTGGGATCTAATCAAACATACAAGCTTTTGTACAACAAAGGAAACCACTGACAAAAGGAAAAGACAACCTGCAGAATGGGAGAAAATTTTGCAAACAGGGAGAACAAGGGATTAATTTCCAAAATACACAAACAACTCACACAACTCAACAACAACAAAGAAGACATATAGATGGCCAATTGGCACATGAAAAGATGCTCAACATCATTAATTATTAGAGAAATACAAATCAAAACTATAATGAGATACCACCTCACATCTGTCAAAATGGCCAGCATTAAAAAGTCTAAAAATGACAAATGCTAAGAGAGTGTGATGAAAAGGTAATCCTTCTATACTGTTGGTGAGAATGTATGTTGGCGCAACTACTATGGAAAACAGTATAGAGGTTCTGCAAAAACTAAAAATAGAGTTGCCATATGATCTGCAATCTCACTCCTGGGCATATATATATCCAGACAAAGTGAAAGTGAAAGGCACTGAGTCATGTTTGACTCTTTGTGACCCTATGGACTATATAGTCCATGGAATTCTCTAGGCCAGAATCCTGGAGTGGGTAGACTATCTCTTCTCCAGAGGATCTTCCTGACCCAGGAATCTAACTGGGGTCTCCTGCATTGCAGGTGGATTCTTTACCAACTGAGCTACCAGGGAAGCTAAATAATTTAAAAAGATACATGCACCCCTATGTTCATAGCAGCACGATTCACCATAGCCAAGACATGGAAACAACTTAGATGTCCAACAAGAGATGAGTGGATAGAGAAGATGCGGTTTATATGGACAATGGAATTCTATTCAGCCATAAAACAGAACGAAGCTAGAGATTATTGTACTAGGTGAAGTAATTCAGAAAGTGAAAGACAATAACATATGATACCACTTATATGTTGAATCTAAAATATGACATAAATGGACTTATCTAAGAAACAGACTCTGGTTGCCAAGGGGAAGGGGAAAGGGGAAGGATGGAGTGGGAGTTTGGGGTTGGTAAATACAAAACAAGTACCTACAGGATGTATAAACAACCGTGTCCTACAGTATAGATAGGGAGCTATATTCACTATATAGTCACATTTTAAATTAATATTTTAATTTAAAATATTGAGAATGTATATGTATATACATACATATACATTTTAATATTTTTCACCATCATGGTTTTTCCCAAGATATTGAATATAGTTCCCTGTGTTATACAGCATATATATATATACATATATAATCACTTTTATGTATGGCAGAAATTAACACAGTGTTGTACATTAGCTATACTTATACTAATTAAATTCATCCAATCCTCTCTCCTCTGTTCCTAATCTTGTTGAGGTTATCATGATCTGGACCATCATCATCCAGGGGAACAACTGCCTTATTTCTTGCCAGTCTTATATAGACTTTTCACACCATACTGAGGACACTTCTAAAATATAATCATCCCAATCCTCTGCTTAAAATCAGTCAGTAAGTAAAGCCTCATCTCCTTAAAAATCTTTCCACACACACGTTCTATCACTTGTCCTTTTATATTCTGTTCAATTATACTGAATACATCTTACATATGCGAGTGTTCTTTTGCATCTAAACTTTTGCACAATATTATACAAACTAAAATACTGCTCCAACAGCTCCACTTCTTCTTTACCTATTTCTTTTTTTTTAATTTTATTTTATTTTTAAATTTTATTTTAGTTTTTTATTTTTTAAATTTTAAAATCTTTAATTCTTACATGCGTTCCCAAACATGAACCCCCCTCCCACCTCCCTCCCTATAACATCTCTCTGGGTCATCCCCATGCACCAGCCCCAAGCATGCTGTATCCTGCGTCAGACATAGACTGGCGATTCAATTCTTACATGATAGTATACATGTTAGAATGCCATTCTCCCAAATCCTATTAATCTTGTATAGTTCTAATTATATAGACTTTCTTCAGGAAGATTTCTCTGACATCTAATCACCAGTCTAGGTGCTCTTTCTAAGCTTACAGTCAATCATGTCAAAGTTGGTTTTGAGACTATAGAAGCCATTGTGTAACTGATTCCACTCCAGACAGACACAGCACAGCTCTCTAGGTATTAAGAACGTCTCTAATTGAGATTCAGAGAAAGACAGGGAAGAAGGCTTTGGATTTTTCACTCACAAAGGATGGCAGAAATTTGGATTTCAATCTGTTGGCCATTGGACTTCAATTTGCAAAAAGAATATTTTAATATTAATTTTCCCATAAAATTGATGGGGCAGACATATTCAACTTTTTATATCCCTATGTTGCTAACATTTTGTTAGTGAGCTATGAACATTTTGTTGAAACCTCTTTATGCTATATTTACTGAAACACAAAGAAACTTTTGATGCAACTGGATAAAGTTTTAATGCAATTAATTAAAGTTTAGTTAAAATAATTTCAGTGTTTGTTGCATAGTAATCATGGATCCATTGTCCCAGTCAAACAATTTTAAGAGTCTTTTTTTCCCCAGAAAGATACTCACAGATATAGGGGATGGAATCAGGGGAGTGACCTCATGAAAGTGGCAGCTGGAGATTCAGATGTAGCTAATTTGAGGGCTATATCCAGGGGGCTGCCCAGGTTTGGTGCTAGTGGTAAAGAACCCACCTGCCAATGCAGGAGATGCAGGAAACATGGGTTCCTTTCCTGGGTTAGGAAGATCCCCTGGAGGAGGGCATGGCAACCCACTCCAGTATTCTTGCCTGGAGAATCCCATGGACAGAGGAGCCTGGTGGGCTACAGCCCATAGGGTCACACAGAGTTGGACACGACTGAAGCAACTTAGTACAAATGCAGGAGGGCTCTATCCACACATGACAGACAAGATAATTTTGGCACTGTGGCTCTCTCATCTCTAGATAGTACCCCACCTATATACAATATCTCTTCTCCAAGAGAAGAGTATTTGAATAAAAAAAATACTGTATTCTTTCAAAGTTTAACAGAGAATAAAGCCTTGGGAAATATTAAGAGAAAATGACTGTTTCCTTCTTTGTGGAATTTCATTGGAAAGTGTAATATTCTAGCCTCTCTCCATGCCCTTCAATCACTCTGTCCAATGGGAGATGCAGTGACTTTTCTAATAGGTAAATGTGATGAGGCTATACTGGGCTTACTCAACTTCCCCCACTTGCCCCTCTCAGGAGCTGCTTTTTGCCTATGGAATGGAGACTTTCTCGGATTCTACAGTAAGAGTTTGACTTAATGCTTACAAGCCTTCTTCAGGTCTTGTTTTGTCATAATTGAATAGGTTCATCTGTCTAATTCTGGTGTTCATTTGCCAGGCCCATTGGTGATTACCTTAAGCTATATACTTCAGCTTCTACTAGCATTTCCTGGTGACTCAGCGGTAATGAATTCATTTGCAAGGCAGGACACACAGAGATGGCAGTTCAATTCCCTGGGTTGGGAAGATCCCCGGGACGAAGAAATGGCAATCCATTCCAGTGATCTTGCCTGGAAAGTCTCATGAGCAGAGAGGAGCCTGGCAGATTGCAGTCCACGAGGTCTCAGAAAACTTGGATATGAGTGAGTGAAATTGTTTATGTTTTCTGTACTCTTTTTTAAATCACTTTTTTAGATTCCACTGAGGAAAAAAGAAAATAGTGTTTGGTACCCTCAAAGATTCTACACCTGTGCTCAGTCTAGCATCTTCAAACATATCTAACAGTTGTGTTTTAATTGGAGGAGTAATGAATTCATTCTCCTCAAATGTATGAATATTACTAACCAATACTACCAAAAATAAGAACAGGAATCATCTCACATATCATTATCTCTCTGGGTAATTCTTTCTTGATGAATGTTTCATTTTAAAATCCAAATTTCAAATAATGTACATTTTTCTCAATATAATACTGATCAGCTGATGTTTAAACAAGGTAGCTTTTAACTCTGTCTCCAAAATTTAACAAGATTATATTAATGTATGGGGAAAGTTTTGGATTATAATCCAGATATGATTAACAGGACAGCATCAGACATTATGTATTATGTATAGACATTTTGAGGAGGATACCAAGTATTAACATTGGGCAAGTATGTCTGAGATATCACTGCAGTCAAAGGAGGTCTCAAGGCCTGATGGATCACAAAGATGATAGAAGAGACACTCTTGAAAGTGACAGTGGTACAATGAAGAGCTGCTATTCTTAAAACAGTTTCTTCTTTCTGAAACATAATCACCAGAAGAATAGAAAGTCCATTTTACAGTTTTTCATCCTCATTTATTGACCACCTCCACTGAAGCTATGATAAAGCACTCATGGCCAGGAAAGTCATCACTTCTAAAAGTGTTTTTACAAAACTATCTCCTCCTTTGATATTTGCTTGATGCATTTGCTTTTTAATACATTTTGTTGTTGTTGTTTATTCCCCAGGTTCTTTTACAGGTATGGGCAGCCACATGACCTAGACCTGGCCGATGAAATATAAACGGAAGTCTGTGTGGCAGCATTTGTGGGAAATCTTTTATTATTATTATTATAAGTTTCCATCCATAACCATATGGTTCACCCTTCCCACTCATTTTGCCCATGTCTATGTCCCTTTATCACCAAAAAAGACATTTTCAACCATTCAGCTTATGTTTTAGTTTTGTTCAAGTTTCAACTTTGCTTAGTGGGAAAACATTATGTAACATTTTCCAGTTGTTTTATTGTATTTTTTGTCTATTTTTACTGCTTTTAAAGATAAATTTATTTAATGTCAGGTATTTACCATGTTGTAAATATAGTATTTTTGACTCTATAAACTTTGCATGTTAATTCATACAAAGCAATTTTTAAAATATGAGCATAAAATGATATGCTAAGCATTTCACATATGTGTGTTACATGCATATACATACATGTGGGCTCACTCAGTCACGTCCAACTTCTGGTTTTCCCATTTGAAAAAAAAAAATGGAACCAGGATTAAGCTCCTATTTAGCACTGTCACCCAAAATATCTGATTTTCAGAAATAGATTGGTGTTAAAATGCTGTACATTCTAGGAAGCACTTCTCAAATCACACAATATTAGTATACACACACACACACACACAGAGTGCTAATTTAAAATACACGTGCTAGTTGGACCTGCATGTATAAGTTCTCAATTGCTTTCAGTTCCCAGTATGACTGCTTTAGAATAAATTACAGAATTTAGACAAAAATACTCACTTTTATGAACACTATTGGTAAATTGAATTATTGGGCTGTGATGCAAACAAGCTATGGGCTTTAACAATAGTGCATTTGGAGAACTATATTCAATATCCTGTGATAAATCATAATGGAAAAGAATATGAAAAAATATATAAATGTATAACTGAATCATTTTGCTGTAGATCAGAATTAACACTGTAAATCAAAAATACTTCAATAGTTTTCTTAAAGCTACAATAAATAAAAAACAGGGAAGTCACAAACAAAGCAATGGTTCATTTTCATTTAGGGATTTAGATGTCAGAATCTTAAAACTCAGATACTGTTAAAAACTGAGAGATTGGGATAGACACACATACACTATTGATACTATGAATAAAATAGATAACTAATGAGAACATACTGTATAGCTCAGGGAACTCTACTTAATGCTCTGCGGTGATCTGAATGGGAAGGAGGTCCATGAGGGTGGGCATGGATGTATATGTATGATGATTCATTTTACGGTACAGTAGAAACTTACAACACTGTAAAGCAACTATACCTCCATAATTTTTTTGAAAAAATTAGGTATTACTTCCATCTGATCATTAGAAAAGATAGACCCCAAAAATATAATTTCCTATGAAATTCAGAAATGTAACATAAACAAGTTTATATAATTATTTAGATATTCAAAATACAGAGAAATACATATGCTAAACTGTTAAATATTAGAATTAATTATTGGAAAAACTTGGTCATGTGACATACTATATGAAAAAATTTCTAATTAAAAAAAAAATGAACTACCTCAAGAATTTGTGAAGCAATTCATTTTCCTGTCTACAAAATCCTACTACACCTTGTGGTTTTCCATACCTTCTGGATACTTTTAATAAACCTCCCGTAGGGAGTGAGCAAGAAGTCATGGGACTTCCTTGGTGGTTCAGTGGTTATGACTCCATGCTTCAAATGCAGGGGGCATAGGTTTGATCCTTAAATAGGGAACTAAAACCCCACAGGCCACGTGGGAAAAAAATAAACAGCCTTAAACTCAGTGTTCTCATTAGGCTACTTTTCTTCTCACATTATTCATGTATCCTGATTACTTCCTCCACCGGGAGGTCCCTCAGTTACCTTTATATTATGATTACTCTAAATCTATAATCTCTAGCCCTTACCCCTTTTGAAAATAACTCTACACAATCAACTTATGAACATTTCCACTAAATGTCCAACAATTCACTGTTTTCTAAATAAGCCCTCCTATATTCTCTAGCTCCATAAATACTCCACCATCTGCCATGATATACAAAGAGAGAACTTTACTCAGGTCTGACTGAAACTCACATGTAATCATCAGATCTCATTGGCAGCATTTCAATAATACTACTTAAATCCGTCCAATTCTCTCCACTCTGTTCCTAACCTTGCTGAAGTTGTCATGACCTGGACCATCATCATCATCCACTGGACCAATTTCCTCTCTTCTTGATCTTAATTAGGTATTCACACTGAAGACACTTCTAAAATATAATCAAGCCAATCCTTGCTTAAAATCAGTCAATAAGGACTTCCCTGGTGGTCCAGTGGTTAGGAATCTACCTGCCAATGCAGGGGACATGGGTTCGATCCCTGATCTGGGAGTCCACATGCTGCAGAGCAACTTAGCCTGTGAGCTACAACTCTTGAGATGCACTCTAGAGCCCGGGAGTCACAACTACTGAAGTCCATGCACCCTAGAGTCCATGCTCTGCAGAAAGAGAGCCACACAATGAGAAGCCCAAGCGTCGCAATTAGAGAGTAGGCCTAGCTTGCCACAATTAGATAAAAGCCTGAGCATCAGCAAAGACCCAGGATAGCCAACAAATAAATAAGAACAAATTTTAAAAATCAGTCAATAAGAAAAACTGCAGTTCTTTAAATACCTTTTCAGACACACCTTCTATCACATGCCCTTTTATATTCTATTCAAACATACTGAATGTTTCCTACCTACATGCTATTTTGCATCTAAACCTTTGCAGAAGGTTACACAAGCTGAAATACTGCTCCAGCAGCCCTACTTGTTCCCTTACTTGACTACTTCTATTATTCTTTTATAGTTTTATTTAGATAGGCTTTCTTCAGGAAGATTTCTCTCACATTGAAATACTAGGCTAATCTTTATCACTTACTACTTTGAACTGTAGTGGACCAATACTGGGTTGAATCTTTCACTGGTTACAAACATTATTTCAGGCACCTTGTCCTTTTTATATTCCCAGTGTTTGGTGCAGACATGAGCCAATAGTAAGTGCTCAACCTATATTTCCTAAAATTATTGAAGACTAACAGAAAAGTAATATCACAGCCAGAAACAGGGACATTGACAATGGAAGCTGACTTAGGGACTAAAAATTACTTCTGTTTAGGAATACATTGAGATTAAAGCAACACTGGGATCCCTAAGGGAAACGTTTTGATAGAGATTTGGTAATATAGAATTGAGCTTACAGGTGTAGGTTTTACCCACACAAATTTTAGTGAAAACTGAAGTGGTGAAAGCAAACTAGATTCTGAGCATAAAGGAAAAGCAACAAATCTTTGGAAGAAATTATGAAGGAGTTTAAATGATTCCTTTTATTGTTTTGTGTAGAAATCAATATTTCATTTGGCTTTCTGTTAAGAGGGTGGAGGTAGTAGTAGATTTGTTTGCTTTGCTGACTAGCTTCATAAATCAGCTGATATAAAGTACATTGTTTATTATCAGCCTTTACTTTTCCTCAGAATAATAAAGTACAAAAAAAATCCAAAGATATTTTGATTACTATTACATAGGTACTTTAATAACTATTCTGCTATTACAAAAGAGTTAATAGTACAAATTTGACACATTAAAAAGAATATCTTTAAGATGATAGAGAATTTTATGAATTTCTGTTAAGGGATCCTTGCTAAAATTGATGCAGTTGGTCACAGGGAATGAGAAAATTATTAAATAAGAAGAAAGTGCTTGTGATAACAGTCATAAAACTATGTTTATATGATACAAAGTTTAATGGACAGATGTTTAGAAGAACATTGCTTTTTTTCAATTTTAGTTTCACAATGTTTTCAGGAAATGGGCAGAAACTGAGTGAAGATATTTATATTTCTCTAAACAATTCCACTTTCCCAAATGGTTTCATATTGATTTTGTGAACGCTTCTGCCCTCCTTCAAAATTATGTTTGTCAGTTACATACGCCAGTCACCACTTACAGTTAACTGTAACCCAGCAATGCTATAGGGCATAGAAATAAATATTTCCAGATGAAGACATATTTGAAAATCTTCCACATCAATAAAAGAGGAAATTTTTCCTGGTATTTGGAAATGCTGTCATTTTAAATTCATTTTAATAAAGGTTTTATGTTGAAAATTTTACAGTAACAGCACAAGTTGCTTGAAATATAGCTGGTAATAAACCATCTTAAAAGGGAATATAATTTGAGTTGATTAGAAAAACTTTAGATTAGGAATAACAGGCAGGATATTTTTGCCGTTATTTTCCATAGTGGTTGTACCAACTTAAAAATCCCATGAGCAAAGCAAAAAGGTTCCCTTTCCTAAATATCCACACCAACCTTTTGGTCTTTCATAGTGCTATCAGTTCTAATGTAAGCCAGTATTTAGGTTTTTCTTCAGTTTTTATTTAATTCATGCTTTTTTTAACTTTATTTCAGTAAACTTAAAAATCTTATCACAAATTTCTACTATACAAGATGTTAATGAGTTGCAATATGTAGTACAGAAGTAATTCCAACCTTAGAGTAAAATAACTTTAAAGTGAGCCTCTATTATAAAATAACTAAGCATGCCTTATGATTCTTGAAGTTCACCTTTTCTTATAAGTTTTTAAAACTTGTAAAGGCAACATAATGTCTTAAAAACAGGATTAAATTTTCTAAAGGTAGGGTCAGTAGACTTAATTTTACTTTTAATTTTACTAAAATAGATTTTAAATAACTTTATTTACATACATGAAATCTTATTGACCATGTCCAAAAGTAAAATTACCAAAACCTTAAGTTTAAGCAATACAAACAAAAATACAGACCACTACTTATTTATTTTTAATTGAAGGATGACTGCTTTACGATATTGTGTTGGTTTCTGCCCTGGTCAAAATGAATCAGTCATGGGTATACATATGTCCCCTCCCTCTTGAACCTCTCTCCTCCCACCTCACATTCCATCCGACCTACCTAAATTGACACAGAGTACCAGTTTGAGCTTCAAGTCATATAGCAAATTCCCATTCAGTTCAGTCGCTCAGTTGCGTCCGACTGTGCAACCTCATGGACCGCAGCATGCCAGGCTTCCCTGTCCATCACCAACTCCAGGAGCTTACTCAAACTCATGTCCATCCAGTTGGTGATGCCATCCAACCATTTCATCCTCTATTGTCCCCTTCTCCTCCCACCTCCAATCTTTCCCAGGATCAGGGTCTTTTCCAGTGAGTCAGTTCTTTACATCAGGTAGCCAGAGTATTGGAGTTTCAGCTTCAGCATCAGTCCTTCCAATGAAAATTCAGGACTGATTTCCCACAGGCTATCTATTTTATGTATGGTACTACTGCTTCTTTTTATACAAGGCTTTGAGAATCCAGTTCCTTGCAAATTCAGCAATAGAAACATCAAGATTTATTTGCATCATGATTTTTGCAAAGTTTACACTTCTTTTTTTAATCTCTTAAAAACATTCAGGTTAAATATAGGGTTGATCAATTATGCAAATGCATTGGTTTCTTGATCTTTTTAAATTAGGTTATATAAACAGGAAAAGGTGTTCTGCTTGAAACCATAATAAATATGGAAATTTACATCTTTAATGTGGAAGCTATGCTTGTTTTTTTTTGTTGCTATTGATTCGAGTTTTTGCTGTCAATATTCATTTTGGGTCAAATGTAAGCACACATATTTCAAAATGAGATTATTTCCTTTTTTGTTCATGATACCTGTGAAATATGAAAACTCTTGCTCATATGTATAAGTCAGAAATTGAAAAATGTTTCTTGCTGTCCTGTGAATGGCTGGCTACCCTTCTTCACATAAATCCAGAACTTACCTGGAAGCAGATCAGTAATATTATCTTGAGTCTGATCAGACTACATTTCCTCTCTCAAACTCACATTTCCAACCCAAGCAGAAGAGTCAGAGAAAAGATTCTCCGCTGACACATACTTGTGTTGAAAGGCAAGGACACTAATGTTCAATGTTAATCAGTTCTCCCAGGTAATTTCAGTAACACTTGACATTTGCCTTTTCTCGAATCTTGCCTTTTTCTCAGTCAAATGCAAGCAGCAGCAAAAACATTAAGATTTATTTGCATCATGATTTTTGCAAAGTTTACATTTTTTTAATCTCTTTAAAAATTTAAGTTTTAACAATACTGTTGTTTGTTTGTTGACCATAGATAGTCTACAGTCTTGTTGAATATAGTTGACTATAGATTTGATGTTGTTCAGCAGATCTCTAGAACTTACTCATCTTGCATAATTGAGGCTTTATGCCTGTTGATTAATATCTCTTTATTTCCTCCTTCCCCTACCTCCTGGCAACCATAATTCTACTCTGATTCTATGAGTTTAACTATCTGCAGTTCAGTTCAGTCACTCAGTTGAATCCAACTCTTTGCAACCCCATAGACTGCAGCAGGCCAGGCCTTCCTGTTGATCATCAACTTCCGGAGTTTACTCAAACTCATGTCCATTGAGCTGGTGATGCCATCCAACCATATCATCCTCTGTCTCACCCTTCTCCTCCCCTGTCTCCCCCTTCTCCTCCAACCCTCAATCTTTCCCAGCATCAGGGTCTTTCCAAATGAGTCAGCTCTTTGCATCAGGTGGCCAGAGTATTAGACTTTCAGCTTCAGCATCAGTCCTTCCAATGAACACCCAGGACTGATCTCTTTTAGGATGGAATGTTTGGATCTCCTTGCAGTCCAAGGGACTCTCAAGAGTCTTCTCCAACACCGCAGTTCAAAAGCATCAGTTCTTCAGTCCTCAGCTTTCTTTATAGTCCAACTCTCATGTCCATACATGACTACTGGAAAAACCATAGCCTTAACTAGATGGACCTTTGTTGGCAAAGTAATATCTCTGCTTTTTAATATGCTGTCTGCTGCTGCTGGTGCTAAGTCGCATCAGTCATGTCCAACTCTGTGCGACACCATAGACAGCAGCCTACCAGGCTCCATAGTCCCTGGGATTCTCCAGGCAAGAACACTGGATTGTGTTGGCATTTCCTTCTCCAATGCATGAAATGAAAAGTGAAAGCGAAGTCACTTGGTCGTGTCTGATTCAGCAACCCCATGCACTGCAGCCTACAAGGCTCCTCCGTCCATGGGTCCATGGGATTCTCCAGGCAAGAGTACTGGAGTGGGTTGCCATTGCCTTCTCCGAATATGCTGTCTAGGTTGGTCATAACTTTTCTTCTAAGGAATAAGCGTCTTTTAATTTCATGGGTACAGTCACCATCTGCAGTGATGTTGGAGCCCCCAAAAATGAAGTCTGACACTGTTAACTATTTTAGATACATCATAGAAGTAAAATCATGCAGTATTTCTTTTGTTTTATTTCACTTAGGAACTCTTACAAGTTCAAAAACTAACAGAGCTACACTTTAGTAAACATTTCACTGAGGAAAACATGCAAATAGCCAATAGGTATATGGAAACAAGCTAAATATCACTAGTCAGAGAAATATGAATCAAAACCACAATAAAATAGCTTTCACACCTGTTCCTACAGCTATTACCACTTTCCTTGAAAGTGGAAGAACCTTGCCACTTGAGGTCAAAACATTTCCCCAAGGCCTTGCAGACTTGGCAACTGATTCACATGATGAAGAGTGTTTTCTAAGTAGTCTTGTTTCAGAGCCATTTGTCATCTTCAAGGAACTCTGCAAAATCTGGACTTTAAAAAAAAAAGAAAAAAGGCTTCCCACAATTTACCTGTCAGAGCTCTGCTGCTACTAAGACAATAAATTTCTGTAGTATGAAGTCATTTATGGCCCCTTAGTGCAGGTCTCCAGTTTCTAACTCACTCTTGAGTGATAACAAAATAAAACCTACAATTTAATAAAGTTAACGCATTTACACTATCATCCAGAGCTCTATTTTATCTCTGAGTTTTCAAATGAGCACTCTCTGAGGAAAACAGAGTGCTATGACTGTTTGAATATTTTTTTCTTTTACTATGGAGGTAAATCTTTTATGGAGCCAGTATTGATGGGCTACAATCAGTACAGATGCAACTATCGATTCTTCAAAACAGGCCTTGCTTCCAGTTAAGATAAAAATGAAGTAAATCTTAGCATGCTAATATCAGACAACTCTCTCTAGCAGAAAAAATTCTTGAATTTCACTATCATAAATCTTATAACTGGGACAACATAATTATTGGTAAAACCTGATCATTCATTAATCTGAACACAAAACCCATCATTTATCAGTTTATTACATGAAATCTCTTTAGCCTTTTGCGATTAATATAATACAGCAGTTAAGAGTGGAACTTTCTCAGTTTCTTCTACTGTATCTTTCCCTAACATTTCACTTTCTGTAATTTTACAACCACCCTTAAACAGGTTATCACTAACAGCATAACTTCTTTTTCTGAGAAATAAAGTCTCTCTCTGCTACTAAATAGCACTCTTCCAGAGATTTTTCTTTAAACAAAAGCTTTACTCTATTTTGAGACTTCAATAACCATTGAAACTAATCAGCACCTTTACTTATCAAATGAATGGGATTTGTAATGAAGTATCTCTTCAATTTTGCAGATGCCATTGATAGATTTGCATTTTACACAACATGCAACGAAATAAGCCCGTTTGGATGACTAGTCAACAATCACTCTATTGATAAGTAGCCTTTGTCATAAAGGATTTGTGTTGCACCCCTTGTTGCATTGGTGCAATGACGTGGTTCATGCGATTATACTTACACCTAAAACTAGAATCTTCTCTTTAAAAACACCACACCAGATCACCAGATGTATTTGTAAAATACAAACTCCAATAAAATATAAGACAGGCATAAATTAGTAAATGAGGAAAAAAAAATCACCAAATACATAATAAAACTTTGTAATTAATTATAGTCTAACATGCATCAATTCAGTTCAGTTCAGTCACTCAGTTATGTCTGACTCTTTGCGACCCCATGAATCGCAGCATGCCAGGCCTCCCTGTCCATCACCATCTCCCAGAGTTCACTCAAACTCACATCCATCGAGTTGGTGATGCCATCCAGCCATCTCATTCTCTATTGTCCCCTTTTCCTCCTGCCCCAACCCCTCCCAGCATCAGAGTCTTTTCCAATGAGCATAATCTAAGTTTTACAATTGTTAAAGAAAAAAAGAAAAAAGGAAGAAACTATAGGCCCACGGAGGAGCCACTTAACCCAGGGGCCACAAAATAACCTGACAAAATTAATTTCCAGGTTTTTGAGTGGGAAACCTCAGCTCTTCGTTGGCTCTAGGTTCTTTCACACTGGAAACTGCTGTTAGTTTAAGCTGTAGTTTCCCATCTGTTTGGAACATTCCCCAGATTCCATGCTGAGAACTGTTGATAGTTACAAGCTGGAGTGGGATTGGCTCTGACTTAAAAATGGACTGGCTCTAGGACTGGGCTAAGTCCAGTTTAAAAATCAGACTGGATATGATTTAGACTAAATTACAACCAGTCAGGGACTTCCCAGGTGGTGTTGGAAGTAAATAACCCACCTGTCAATGCAAGAGAAATAAGAGACACGGGTTCAACCCCTGGATGGGGAAGATCCCCTGGAGAAGGTCATGACAACCCACTGTAGTATTCTTCCATGGAGAATCTCATGGACAGAGGAGGCTGGAGAGCTACAGTCCATAGGGTCACACAGAGTCTGACACAAGTGAAGGGACGTAGCACACATGCATCCAGTGAGGGGACTAGATGGATAAGATTTTGTTTAAATGGGATCCTTTATATCCAGGAAGTGCACAACCTTCCTGGTGGTGGTTTAGTTGCTAGCTCGAGTCCTGTCCAACTCTGTGCAACTCCTTGGACGATAGCCCACCAGGTTCCTCTGTCCATGGGAATTTCCACACAAGAATTCTGGAGTGGGTTGACATTTCCTTCTCCAGGGGGTATTCCTGACCCAGGGATCAAACCCCAACTGCTACACACCTGCTTATTTTATGTCTGAGAACTGTGAGAAGTTGTTAAGTTCAGTCACTCAGTCGTCTTCAACTTTTTGTGACCCCATGGACTGCAGCACACCAGGCTTCCCTGTCCATCACCAACTCCCAGAGCTTACTCAAACTCATGTCCATCGAGTCAGGGATGCCATCCAACCATCTCATCCACTGTCGTCCCCTTCTCCTCCTGCCTTCAATCTTTCCCAGCATCAGGGTCTTTTCAAATGAGTCAGCTCTTTCAATCAGGTGGCCAGAGTATTAGAGTTTCAGCTTCAGCATCAGTCCTTCCAATGAATATTCAGGACTGATTTCCTTTAGGATAGACTGGTTGGATCTCCTTGCAGTCCAAGGGACTCTCAACAGTCTTCCCCAACACCACAGTTCAAAAGCATCAATTCTTTGGCCCTCGGCTTTCTTTATAGTCCAACTTTAACATCCATACATGACCACTGGAAAAACCATAGCTTAAACTAGATGGACCTTTGTTGACAAAATAATGTCCCTGTTTTTTAATATGCTATCTAGTTTGGTCATAGCTTTTCTTCTAAGGAGCAAGTGCCTTAATTTCATGGCTGCAATCACCATCTGCATTGATTTTGGAACCCCCCAAAATAAAGTCTGCCACTGTTTCCACTGTTTCCCCATCTATTTGCCATGAAGTGATGCACTGGATGCCATGATCTTCGTTTTCTGAATGTTGAGTTTTAAGCCAACTTTTTCACTCTCCTCGTTCACTTTCATCAAGAGGCTCTTTAGTTTTCCTTTGCTTTCTGCCATAAGGGTGGTGTCGTCTGCATATCTGAGGTTATTGATATTTCTCCTGGCAATCTTGATTCCAGCTTGCGCTTCCTCCCACCCAGCATTTCTCATGATGTATTCTGCATATAAGTTAAATAAGCAGGGTGACACTATGAAGCTTTGACGTACTCCTTTCCTGATTTGGAACCAGTCTGTTGTTCCATGTTCGGTTCTATCTGTTGCTTCTTGACCCGCATACAGATTTCCCAGGAGACAAGTAAGGTGGTCTGCTATTCCTATATGTTTAAGAATTTTCCACAGTTTGTTGTGAACTACACATGCAAAGGCTTTGGCATATTCAACAAAGCAGAAGTAGATGTTTTTCTGGAACTCTCTTGCTTCTTCAATAATCCAACGGATGTTGGCAGTTTGATGTCTGGTTCCTCTGGCTTTTCTAAATCCAGCTTGAACATCTGGAAGTTCACGTTCATGTGGAAGCCTGGCTTGGAGAATTTAGACCATTACTTTGCTAGTGTTTGAGATGAGCGCAATCCTGCAGTAGTTTGACCATTCTTTGGCGTTTGGTTTCTTTGGGATTGGAATGAAAACTGACCTTTTCCAGTCTTGTGTGAGAAGCTGTAGATATTTTCAAAGATGATATTATCCTAGTAAGCTTGTTTTGTGTCCTGAGAGCTTGGCTTGGTGGCTGTCAGATTGGAGACCCAAAATAATTGACAAGTAGAAATGTGAGTTGTGCCCCATTTGCAGCCAGACATGGCTAGACCAGTTGAACTCCATTTGCAGCAAGGGACCTACCAACTCTTGTCAGCCCTCAAGAGAAATTACTATGGCCATTATGGGGGCTATTCCAAATAGGTACGATTTGAGAAATGCACTTAAAATCAAAAGCTTCTAAATCAAACACACAGAACACAAATAAATAGAACAGGGTACCTATTTTAATTAGTATGCAGAAACTTCCAAAATTCATCATGGAATGGTTTCAAAATGCAAATAAAAAGTTAAAATGATAAAGGATATCTAAAAAGAAGCTAATAATTATTTGAGGAATTGGAAACTGTTTATGTAGCAAATCTCTGCAGGTCACAGCAATTCAAAGTTCATCCACCCCACCCCACCCCCCCACACACACACACACCACTCCTCTTTTTCTTTTTCCTCTGGCCCTCTATCAAACCTTACCTATTTTTCTCCTAATGCTTGAAAAGATCAAGACAAAGAAAACAGAATTGTCCTGCACTTAACTTGTGCTTTTGTGATGTAGATTTCCCATATTTATATTTTCTAGAACCTAACAACAATTCTTTGAAATGTAAACTTTGAGGAGAAGAAAAAAAGAGAAACTTAGAAATTGAGCTAATGAGAAATCCTACAATCTTTACAAATATTAACTATAATTTATGTCTGTCTGCCCATATGTTATATGTGTGTCCATATATGGATATTGTAGATGTGTAACATTTTTCTATTTCCAGATAATATTGCCAAAATTGATTTGTTTAAAAAAAAAAAACAAACTCTATTTAGTAGGTTTGAGGAAATAAAAAGCCTCTTGGTGACAGTGAAACAGGAGAGTAAAAAATCTGGCTTGAAACTTTACATTCAAAAAACTGAGATTATGGCATTCAGTCCCATCCTTTCATAGCAAATAGATGGGGGAAAAGTGTGTTAGTTGCTCAGTCGTGTCTGACTCTTTGCAGCCCCATGAACTATATAGCCTGCCAGGCTCCTCTATCTGTGGAATTTCCCAGGCAAGAATCCTGGAGTGGGTTGCCATTTCCTTCTTCAGGGTATTTTCCTGACCCAGGGATTGAACCCATGTGTCTTGCATTGTAGGTAGATGTTTTACCATCCAAGATTTTATTTTCTTGGGCTCCAAAATCACTGTAGACAGTAACTGCACCCATGAAAGTAAGACACTTCTTCCTTGGAAGAGAAGCTATGACAAACCTAGATAGCATATTAAAAAGCAGAGACTGGCGATTTGTTTCTTACATGATAGTATACATGTTTCAATTCCATTCTCCCAAATCATCCCACCCTCTCCCTCTCCACAGAGTCCAAAAGTCTGTTCTATATATCTGTGTCTCTTTTGCTGTCTCACATACAAGGTTATCATTACCATCTTTCTATATTCCATATATATGTGATAGTGTACTGTATTGGTGTTTTTCTTTCTGGCTTACTTCACTCTGTATAATCAGCTCCAGTGTCAGCCACCTCACTAGAATTGATTCAAATGCATTCTTTTTAATGGCTGAGTAATACTCCATTGTGTAAGAAATGAATCGCCAGTCTAGGTTCGATACAGGATACAGGATGCTTGGGGCTGGTGCACTGGGATGACCCAGAGAGATGATATGGGGAGGGCGGTGGGAGGGGGGTTCAGGATTGGGAGCTCATGTATACCCATGGTGGATTCATGTCAATGTATGGCAAAACCAATACAGTATTGTAAAGTAAAAAAAAAAAAAAATAAAAAACAAAAGAGGCCCCCCCCCCAGAAAAAAAGAAATCTGAATAAAGTACAAATGTTAACTAATAAAAATAAAAAAAAAAAAGCAGAGACATCACTTTGCTATGGACTGTATAGCAAAAGCTTTGGTTTTTCAAGTAGTCATGTATGGATATGAGAACTAGACCATAAACTAGGCTGAGCACCAAAGCAAGAATTGATGTTTTCAAATTGTGCTTCTGGAGAATACTCTTGAGAGTCCCTTGGACAGCAAGGAGATCAAAGCAGTCAATCTTAAAGGAAATCAACCCTGATATGCACTGGAAGGACTGTTGCTGAAGCTAAAGCTCCAATACTTTGGCCACTTGATGACCCTGATGCTGGGAAAGATTGAAGACAAAAGAAGCAGGGGGTGGCAGAGGGTGAGATGGCTAGATACTATCACCAACTCAATGTTCATGAATTTGAGTAAACTCCAGGAGATAGCAGAGGATAGAGGAGCCTGGCATGCTACTATCCATGTTGTCACAAACAGTTAGACAGGACTTCATAATTGAACAGCAAAGTTGGTTTGAAGGCAAGCTCTTAAAGGATTGAATCATTCTAAAGTCCTCAAAAATATAACAAGAATCAACCCAAATGCTTTTCAAGTTCATGTGTTCCTGGATAATCTTCAGTAATCTAAGTTCATTGATTTAATTAAAACAGACATATCTTTTAATTTATCAACATTAAATATAATGCAGATAAACTTCTACTTGGGTTTACTGGTCAAATTTATGTTATCTCTGTTGTGATATATGTCATTAAATAGCAACAACTTACGATGATGACTGATTTTGTCTACTATCTCATGAAGTTTTCATGGATAATCTAAAATTATTCAGAGCAAATAATGTACACGTAAGGGGGATAAGAGTGGAATTTTTCACAACAAAAATATTCAATGGTATGTGTACTAAAAAACAGCTTTCAAAACTTTTGTTTACAAAATTTATTTACCATGGTAACTGGTTCACTTTAGTTACTAAGTTAAATCATATGATAGAAATTTATTAAATATGTAGATCATTTCCAAGTAAAATATAGTGAAATATTGATTACTGATCATAGGTTTAATTGCTTTGGGTCACCTATTGCAAAGAAAATAAAGGTAAATTTGGCTCTATTAGTAAACATTTTGAGTAATATTGAATGACTGTACTGTGAAGAAGCATGATTCTAGAGATAAACAAAGCTGCCAGTCAAAAAATTCTCTTTGACGCAAGGTTCACAGTTGTTACTTCTTAGTTTTCACTAGACATTAAAGTTTCTAAGGTTTAAAAATTCTAGCATATGTATTACAGCTACTAGAAATAAGGTAAATGACTCTGCATGTAAGAAAAGCAGTATGTCTTTTTTTGGCTAAGAAAAAAACCCAAGAACCAGGAGTGGGGGTACCGTACAAACCGCTAAGCAAGGGCAACCTCTAGAGCTCTGAGAAGGAAAGGGCCATGAATAGCCTATAAGAACAAGAAGGGCAGTCAGGATTGTACTAGCTAGAGGCTGCTCATGGGATCAATGTTTGGTTTTGAAACAAGTGGAAGTTTAAGACAGAATCCATAATAATTTAAGAAACTGTGTCAGGGTACCAAAGTCATTGTTCATACTCTTGAAAAGAAAATTCCAAACTAAAGCACCAAGACCACAGTTCTGTATCTTACTTCCCTGGGAAGCCCAGCTGGGCCTCTTCCACTCCTAAATGCCTCTCTCAGACATGTCATTTCCCAGCTATACTCTGTTCATGGGTGGATGTAGGTAAGCTGCTGATGTGAAAGCTCTCTCTCTCTCACTTGGTTCTTGTTAAAGGAAATGAGAGTAATTTTATCTGAACTAAAACTTTTTATTATTTCAGAATAGGAAAGAAGTAAATAAAGGACAAGCTAAGGACAAAAAGTTGGGAAGAAAGAAAAAGAAGGAATCAATCCTGTAATCAAGCTGGCTAAAACTGAATTGTTATTGTGGGAATTTTAAGAATGAGGTTTAATATCAATTGTGTACTTACCTAAAAGTAACTTAATTTTCTTTCATCTGCTAAAAGAAGAAAACTTTATTGGATTATTGGCCTGCTCTAGGTAAGAGATAATGAAAGATTTTCTTGTGGCATATTTAGATAAGTTTTATTATGAAGTGACATTCAGTTATGCAACATCACTGAGCAAATCACTTGGCTTAAAAGGGTGGGGAGGGAAGTGGGGGTGGTTCGGATGGAGGGGACACATATATACATATAGCCGATTCATACTGATGTATGGCAAAAAAAAATCACAATATTTTAAAGTAATTATTCTCCAATTAAAATAAATTAACTTTTTTAAAAAAATGCTGTGATTCCTTCAGTGGGGGCTTTGATTGGTTTGAGTCTTGTGGACCATGACTCCAAAGTGCATTCTAAACATTGGGCATTCTTCTCCTTATAGTGTCTTTGGTGTATCATATTCCCTAAAAAAGCTTCAAATGCATGTTGTCAGCTGCTAACTATCAAACAAACAATCTCCTCAAGACTGGAATATCAGAAAAGCAAAGAGAATGACCGACTAAAAGATTATGAACCTAAAACTTTGACCTGTGAATGTCATATGGAATCAGGAGAAATGTCATGCTCTGTGATGCAACCCCAAAAATCAACAAAACTGAGAAAACTACTGAGTGGTAGCTAACAGTGGCCCTTCTGCCTTAAATTACTCACATCTCCCAGGCTGATATTTTGATCAAAAGGAAGATTTTTTTTTTAAAGAAAAAAGAAACTGCAGACCCAGGAGGAACCACCTGCCCCCAGGATGGCAAACCAGGACTTAATTGAAGTTTCAACCTCTCCTCAGAGTGGCAGTCAGCATCAGTGATTCAACCTTGCCTGCAACAATCCTGTCTTCCATTAATAATCTTCTTGTCCTGCCTTGTTTTAATAAAAGCCTTCCATTTTGTCAATTTCTCAGAAAATCTTTCTATTTACTAAATGGGTTGCTGCCCAATTCATGAATAATTGAATAAAGACAACTAAGCTTTTACATGTACTCAGTTGAATTTTTTTGAACATAATATTTCTAACATAAAAGGGAGAGTTAGGAGATAAGTTATGAGGCAAAAAATTCCTTGTTTAGAACATCCTTCCAATTTTCTATTATACCCAAAAGTTAACTTCTTTTAGTCTGCAGTACTTAAGGGTAGACTGTGTGAAGCAATTTGTGAGTGACAGGCTGTCATCAGTTCATCACCTCCATACAGTTCAGTGCTCACCAATCATTAACAGTTTTTCAGTCCTGCATTGAAAGAATGAGACTAAACGAGAATGGTCCTACCATTCTCGTTTAGTCATATGGGACAGAAAGACCACTAATAAATTTGATCATGTCCATCACCATGAGTACTGATATCACATGATGTGTTAAGTTCTTATGGTTTTTTCAATCTGACTTCATTGTGTAATCCCAAAGTTCTGTGGAATCCCAGTTAAGAATCAAAGATCTCAGTTGTTATTTAAAAACACACATTTATAAATCTGAACTTTCTGGATTTATGCAGTACATCTACACTGAGGAATCAAAGTTAGCAAGTATAGATACTGAGTCTCCATAATTTAGTGGCTCCCCTAAATGGCTTATAAATTATGGGGACCTTGCTCAGATTCTCCAAAATATCTAATTATATCTAGTTTGGAAAAGAGCATTTAAGATGCTGCCTGTGATGTTGTGAGGCATCCCAGATAACAGTGTCGTATCTCGTACTGCTTCATTCTTCCATACATTCTTATTCAAAACTAACTTTTATTGATAATTAAGATTTACATTTTCTTTGAATCAGAATGACAACTTATCCATTGTGATAACATAAAAGAAAATAAAATTTTGTTCTGGTTAAATTTGAAGTGCCTATTAAAACAGCCATGTAGAGATATCAAATAAGGAATCAAATATAGATTAGCAAACCCAGAGTTGCAGTGTAAGTCAGAGTTATATAAACTTATATTTAGGCTCTCAATATATACGTGCATATTTATGAACATGAGTATGAATGAAATAATATAGGGGGATGAAGTCTAAGAATAAACCTGCATTATTACAATATTTTACAGATGGAATAAAAGGAAGAACAGATCAAAATAAACTTAAATGTAGTCACCAGTAAGAAAGTATATGATTGTTATTGTTCAGTTGCTCAGCTGTGTGTGACTCTTTGTGACCCCATGGACTGCAGCACCCCAGACTTCGCTATTTTCAGTATCTCCTGGAGTTTGCTCACACTCATGCCTATTGAGTTGATGATGCCATCCAACCATCTTATCCTCTGTTGGCCCTTTTCCCTCTTGCCTTTTCCACTATCAGGATCTTCTCCAATGAGTTGGCTTATCACATCAGGTGGCCAAAGTATTGGAGCTTCAGTTTCAGCACCAGTCCTTCCAATGAATATTCAGGGTTGATTTCTTTTAGGATTGACTGCTTTGATCGCTTTGCCATCCAAGGGACTCAAGAGTCTTCTTCAGCACCACAGTTCAAAAGCATCAATTCTTCAATGCTCAGTGAAAATATCCAGTTTAGGATATTATCATAAAATCCAACAGAAAAATGTGCTTCAAAAGGAGAAAATGGTCCCAATTTAACTAATACTGATAAACACCAAGAAAGAGGAATATGATAGATTTAGAAACATAGGAAATCCTGAAAAGAGCAATCTCAATGTAGTGTTGTGATCACTCCACTGTTAAGGAAATGGAGATAAAACTTTAAGTCAAGGAGGTATCTTTAAGATATAAAAGTTCAGTTCAGTTCAGTCCCTCAGTCATGTCCAACTCATTGCGACCCCGTGGACTCATTGCAACCCCATGGACAGCAGCTGGCCAGGCTTCCCTGTCCATCACCAACTCCCGGTGCCTGCTCAAACTCCCAATATATGAGAGTAAATGAAATTCATAGGCTGACGGAAATGAAACACAGGGAGAAACCAACGGTGTAGGGGTAGCAGTCGTCCCTAGGAAGTTCCCATTTTCTCAGCAATAAACTCTCTTACGTGTTTCAGTGAGTATGGTTCTTGTTATCTTGCAACTGAATAAATCTGAATGACACAAGCCACCACTGGGATTATTTAGAAGTTGGAGACACATTGAGAAAAGAGAAGCTACTTCCAGCAGTTCTCCAAACAAAAGGGAGAAATCTTGACTTAGAACTTGGAGGCAGATTCAGTTCAATTTAAAACAAATAAATAGTTGTGTGTGTGTGAGTTTGTTTTTTTTTTTTTCAACTTTGTACCTTGTATTGTGGTACAGCAACCCACTCCAGTATGTTTGCCTGGGAAATCCCATAGACAAAGGAGTCTGGCAGGCTATGGAGTCACAAAGAGTCAGGTACAACTAAACAACTAAACAACAAGAGCCAATTAACAATGTTGTGATAGTTTCAGGTGGACAGCAAAGCAACTCAGCCAAATGTATACATGCATACATTCTCCAAGGGATGGGAGTTTGGGAGAGAACAAATAGATTTTTTTTTTTTTGCAATTTCATCAGTTTATACAATTTAGCATTGTGGAGAAAATTCATACCAAATTCATACCAAAAATTCATACATATTTGTTAAACCAATGCCTGGTTGAGACTTTGTAAAATTAAATATGTGTTTAAAGTCTTTTTTAATTCCTCAAAGTGTGCTTTTATAAACGATAAGAATTCTAACTTGATTTTTCCCAATTTCTCAGTCTGAATTTTACTTAGTATTATAATGACCATCTATATATGTTCTGTGTTTCAAAAATAAAAAGGTCTGGTCCAAGATAGCAATATAAAGATCTTGAACTCATTGTCTTCCAAAGACATGTTGGCTCTAAATGTACAGATAGAATACTTCCTCCTGAGAAAGAACTGAGGGCTGATGGAACAGCTTTTGCACAAAAGATGCTAGAGGGACCACATGCAGATCGGTAAGAGAGGTGGAGACCTGGTATTCACAAAAACCCTGACACAGCAGGTTGCAATAGGGTGGGATATCACTGAGTGGTTTGAATGCAGACTTACCTGTCTAGGCTCACAAAACAAGCAAGCAAATGAAAACTACACCCACCCCAAAATAAACAAACAAACGAAAGCAGCAGCTTAAAGGCAACTAGACTATACATGTGGCTTCATTCATAGCCCAGAAGGTAAAGAATTCACCTGTGATGAGGGAGACCTCGATTCAGTTCCTGGGTTGGGAAGATTCCCTGGAGGAGGGCATAGAAACCCACTCCAGTATTCTTGCCTGGAGAAACCCTATAGACAGGGGAGCCTGGCAGGCTGCAGTTCATGGAATCACAAAGAGTCGGACACAACTGGGCAACTAAGCATAGACTATACATGAAGGAAATCCTCTTACCAGCATCTGCCAAATGGACAGGGAAGTGCTAGAACTCTCTCCAGGTTTGGTGGCACCAGAGAGCACCATTTTTATGTCCTCCCACCTTGGCTTTCCTTGTGGCTCAGAGGGTAATGAGTCCATCTGTGATGAGGGAGACCCTGGTTCAATCCCTGGGTTGGGAAGATCCACTGGAGAAGGGAATGGCAACCCACTGTAGTATTCTTGTCTGGGGAATCCCTGTGGACAGAGGCACCTGGTGGGCTACAGCCCATGTGGTCACAAAGAGACACAACTGAGCGACTCACACATACCATCTTGATAGCTCAGGTAGGGACACAGTCTAGTCACTCTAGCTGGCCTGTCAAGCACCCCCACCCAAGCACACATTAATTCATCAGTTCAATTCAGTCTCTCAGTCATGTCTGACTCTTTGCAAGCCCATGGACTGAAGCACACGAGGCTTCCCTGTCCATCATCAACTCCCAGAATTTACTCAAACTCATGTCCATTGAGTCGACAATGCCATCCAACCATCTCATCCTCTGTTGTCCTTTTCTCCTCCAGCCTTCAATCTTTCCCAGCATCAGGGTCTTTTCAAATGAATCAGTTCTTCAAACCAGATAGCCAAAGTATTGGAGTTTCAGTTTCAGCATCAGTCCTTCCAATGAATATTCAGGACTGATTTCCTTTAGAATGGACTGGTTGGATCTCCTTGCAGTCCAAGGGACTCTCAAGAGTCTTCTCCAACACCACAGTTCAAAAGCATCAATTCTTCAGCACTTAGCTTTCTTTAGAGTCCAACTCCCACATTCATACATGACTACTGGGAAAACATAGCTTTGACTAGATGGACCTTTGTTGGCAAAGTAATGCCTCTGCTTTTTAATATGCTGTCTAGGTTGGTCAATGGCAACCCACTCCAATATTCTTGCCTGGAGAATCCCAGGGATGGGGGAGCCTGGTGGGCTGCCATATCTGGGGTCGTACAGAGTTGGACACAACTGAAGTGACTTAGCAGCAGCAGGTTGGTCATAGCTTTTCTTCCAAGGAGCAAACATCTTTCAATTTCATAGCTGCAGTCAACATCTGCAGTGATTTTGGAGCCCCACAAAATAAAGTCTGTCACTGTTTCCACTGTTTCCCCATCTATTTGCCATGAAGTGATGAGACCAGATGCCATGATCTTCATTTTCTGAATGCTGAGTTTTAAGCCAACTTTTTCACTCTCTTCTTTCAATTGCATCAAGAGGCTCTTTAGTTCTTCTTCACTTTCTTCTATAAGAGTGGTGTCATCTGCATACCTGAGACTATTGATATTTCTCCTGAAAGTCTTGATTCCAGCTTTTGCTTCATTCAGCTCAGCATTTCTCATGATGTACTCTGCATTTAAGTTAAATAAGCAGGGTGACAATATACAGCCTTAATGTACTCCTTTCCCTATTTGGAACCAGTCTGTTATTTCATGTTCAGTTCTAATTGTTACTTCTTGACATGCATACAAATAATTCATTAGGTAAATGAAAATCAAAACCATAATGAGATGTTACTTCTTACCTGTCAGAACGGTTATCATCAAAAAGATGAGAACTATGATGATGGCATGAAAAAAAGGGAACTTTCATGCACTGTTGATGGGAATACTAACTGGTGCAGCCACTATAGAAAACCATAGGGAAGTTCTTCAAAAAAATCAAAAATACAATTACCATACGATTCAACAGTTCTACTTCTGGGTATTTATCTGAAGAAAAGAGAAGCACCAATTCAGAAAGATACGTATACACCCCTATGCTCATTGTCACATTATTTATAATAAGATATAGAGGCCTCATGGGCTTCCCTAATAGCTCAGTTGGTAATGAATCTGCTGGCAATGCAGGAAACCCCACTGGTAAAGAATCTGCCTGAAATGTGGGAGACCTGAGTTCAATCCCTGGGTTGGGAAGATCTCCTGGAGAAGGGAACGGCTACCCACTCCAGTATTCTGGCCTGGAGAATATCATGAACTGTATATTCCATGGGGTCGCTAAGAGTTGGACATGACTGAGCAACTTTCTCTTTCATAGAATCCTTATGGGTATGAAGGAAAGGGAAGCCTGGTATGCAGCAGTCCATGGGGTTGCAAAGAGTTGGATATGACTTAGCAATTGAACAACAACAGAATATGGAAGCAACCTTCATGTCCACTGATAGATTAAAAAATGATATAGTAAGTAGGTGGTGCTAGTGGTAAAGATCCACCTGCCAATGTAGGAGACATAAGAGATGCGTGTTTGATACTTGGGTCAGGAAGATCCCCTGGAGGAAAGCATGGCAACCCACTTCAGTATTCTTTCCTGGAGAATCCTATGGAGAGGAGCTTTGGCAGGCTCCAGTCTGTAGTGTCAGAAAGAGCTGGAAATGACCGAAGCGATTTTGTTTAGTTCAGTCGCTCAGTTGTGTCCGACTCTTTGCAAATCCATGGACTGCAGCAAGCCAGGCTTCCATGTTCATCACCCATTCCTGGAGCTTGTTCAAACTCATGTCCATCGAGTTGGTGATGCCATCCAACCATCTCATCCTCTGTGACCCCCTTCTCTTCTTACCCTCAATCGTTCTCAGCATCACGGTTTTTTTCCAGAGTTGGCTGTTTTCATCAGGTGGCCAAAGCATTGGAGCTTCAGCTTCAACATCAGTCTTTCCAATGAATATTCAGGGTTAATTGACTGGTTTGATCTCCTTACAGTCCAGGGGACTCTCAAGAGTCTTCTCCAAGATCACAGTTCAAAAGTATCAATTCTTTGGTGCTCAGCTTTATGATCCAACTCTCACATTCATATATAACTACTAGAAAAACCATAGCTTTGACTAGACAGACCTTTGTTGGCACAGTAATGTCTCTGCATTTTAATATGCCATCTAGGCTTGTCAGGGCTTCCCTGATAGTGCAGTTGGTAAAAAATCTGCCTGCAGTGCAGGAGGCCTGGGTTTGATCCCTGGGTTGAGAAGATCCCCTGGAGAAGGGAATGGCTACCCACTCCAGTGTTCTGACCTGGAGAATTCCATGGACTGTATAGTTCATGTATTAGCAAAGAGTAAGACATGACTAGTGACTTTCACTTTCACTAGGCTGGTAATAGCTTTTCTTTCAAGGAGGAAGCCTCTTTTAATTTCATGGCTGCAGTCACCATCTGCAGTGATTTTGGAACCCAAGAAAATAAATTCTGTCATTGCTTCATTGTTTCCCCCTCTATTTGCCATGAAGTGATGGGACCAGATGCCATGATCTTAGTTTTCTGAATGTTGAGTTTTAAGCCAACTTTATCACTCTCCTCTTTCACTTTCATCAAAAGGCTCTTTAGTCCTTTTTCCCTTTCTGCCACAAGGTTGTGTCACGTGTATATGAGGTTATTGATATTTCTCTCTGCAATCTTGATTCCAGCTTGTGCTTCATCCAACCTGGCATTTCACATGACATACTCTGTATATAAGTTAAATAAGCAGGGTGACAATACACAGCCTTGACATACTCCTCTCCCAATTGGGAACCATTTTGTTGTTCCATATCCAGTTCTTAACTGCTTCTTCTTGACCTGCATACAGATTTCTCAGGGGGCAGGTAAGGAGGTCTGCCACTTAGCACACATGCAAACTATTATACAATGGTATATCCTTCAGCCATAAACAAGAATAAACTCTTGCCATTTGTAACAATATGGGTGGACCTAAAGAGTTGTCTGGTAAGTGAAATAAGTCAGACAGAAAGCCAATTACCATGTGATTTCACTTATGTGGTACATAAGTAAAGAAACAAGTGAACATAAAAACAGAAACAGACTCTGAAAACAAACAGGTGGCTTCCAGAGAGGGTGGGGGCAGGAGATGGGCAAAATAAGTGAAGGTGATTAAGAGTTGCAAACTTCCAGTTATAAATGTCACAAGGATATAATGTACAATATAGGTAATCTAGTCAGTAATGTTATAATTATGTATGATAACAGATGGTAACTAGACTTACTGTGGTCATGTCGTATATAAAAATACAGAATCACTATTTTGTACACCTGAGCTTAATATAACACTGTAAATAAATTATACTTCAATTACAAAAAATAAAACATCCATATTTCAAATTTATGTTTTTGTTCAGCTGCTAAGTCATGTCCAACTCTTTGTGACCCCAAGAACTATAGAATCATGTCAGGCTCCTCTGTCTTATATATTTGCAAAAGAAATCTTCAATCACTATAATTAGTTACATTTGGAGAAAACTTTCAGTTGTTTTTTAAAATCAGCATCCTTCCCTTAAAATCAAACTGAGTTTTTGAGGTTTCCTTATGTGATACATTTTAGCAAAACATAAGAAAAATGTATGTACAACTGTAGATAATATATTATTAGAAAGTGTAGTTGAAATTCAAATATGAATAAATCACATAGTTAAATATCATTTGCCCCCTCCCCCACCAGATGAAAACAGTAGCTTTGGCAAAGTAAGCCTCTAACGTTATGTTTCAAGAGATTCTTGTCAGCTCATGGGAAATGTATTTCTCTGTATAAAAGAGAAAGAGGTTTTCTAAAAGCTAAGACTTAATTGTTGCAAAAGAAAATTCACATTCACATGACAAAAATCACAATATCAAAATAAGTCGGTTTTTAGTTTGTTGGTTTTTACAATGCCTGGGTTGGGAAGATCCCAGGGAGAAGGAAATGGCAACCCACTCCAATATTCTTGCCTGGGAAATCCCATGGACAAAGGAGCTTTGAAGGCTACAGTCCATGAGGGCGCACAGAGTTGGACACAACTGAGCAACTGATCACACACATATGAAATGTTAAATTCAGTTTTCCTGGCCTACTCTGTAGCCACCGCCCCCCTACTTAGATAACATATAAACCATCAAAGACAGACCTTTCCTAAAGGATTTCCCTTTGTTACATCAGTGTGCATAGAATTATGACATTTTATGTGTACAAAAACTATTCTTATCAGCGAATGCAGAGAATAGAGAGAAAAGCATTGCTTTCTTTTTTCTGTGGCCCAAGAAGCTTGAATCATTAGTGCTTTTTTATTGCAAGTAATAAAAGCTCAATCTAACTTAGAGGGGGGAAAATGGAAGAAAATAAACTGAGGATGCCTTGGACATTTAAGGCAGTTATCAGAGTTGTCCTCAAGAACTAAAATCTCCATCTCTCTAGCTCTCTCCCTTTTTCCCTCTTTCTAGATATTTTACTTTATATATTTTTATTTTTCTGTACTGAGACAACACAATAGAAGATAGTTATGCCACAGTTTCCAATTGGCAAAATTTATCCACAAGTTTATCCTGAATTATAGCTGAAATCCCTTGGATCCAGTTTTAAATTCCTGGGAAAGAAAGGGACATGATTTAACACAGTTTGGGTCAACCCCTGGTCCAATCTCCTATAATCACAAGATAGTAAGGTCATAGGAACATAGCTATAATATAAACAGATATTTTAGGGAGCACCTCAAAAAGCTTCATGAACAAATATGGAAAAAGGTGGAATGCATTCTCAGAGAGAGACAACACCAAAATATATCTGTTCAAAATAAGTTTAAAGTGTATTTAGAAAACAATATGACAGGCTATCCTCTTTTTCAAAAGTCTTTGGAGACTGCTTTTATATTTATATTTATTTATATGAAAATTTCATCTTTTCTGCACTTAAGTGTTAGTAGCTCAGTCAGGTCCAATTCTATGACCCCATGGACTGTAGCCCACCAGGCTCCTCTGTCCATGTGATTTCCCAGGCAAGAATACTGGAGTGGGCTTCCACCCCTTTCTCCAGGGATCTTCCTGACCCAGGTATCGAACCCAGGATTCCTGCATTGCAGGCAGATCTTTACCATATGAGCCATCAGGGGAATCCTGTACTTAGATCATGTCTAATCTGTCTGCCCTCAGAACAGTAGTTTTTATTGTTCACTCACCAAGTCATGCCCAGCTCTGCGAACCATGGACTGCTGCACGCCAGGCCTCCCTGTCCTTCACCATCTCCCAGAGTTTGCCTCAGTTCATTTCCATTGAATTGGTGATGCCATCCAACCATCTCACCCTCTGTTACCCTCTTCTCCTTCTGTAGTAGCAGGAAGATAACCTCTTGGTTTATCTCCAAATACCTTGGCTCAAACTAACATTGTGATACACACGTGGACAGAGAAGGTAGGAGGCAAAGTAGAACCCACAATACTTCAACCTGACTATGTCCATAGAACAAAATGACAATAGGATGACCAAGGATATTGCTGTGTATTAAATAGTGGATAATGCAGCCCTAGGAATGACTAACATACTTGCTTTTAATTTGGAATCAGTTTGTACAAAATTGATTAAAAGGATGTGAATTTCCATTATCTACTTAGGCTTTTCCATGAGTCTATTTTTCACTAGGCTCTATTAAAATGTAGAATATTAATCATGGAAAACAAGGTATACTTGAAAGAGAAAATTCAGAACCAATAGATTCTTAATGAAACTCAACCACTCTGTGTCCCTTGAGAACATCTTACCACTGTGGAGAAAGCACAGGCTTTGGAGCCAGTTAAACTCAGGCTTGAATCCTGACATCTGCCCTCACATTATCCTTTGAGACATCCTTGAGTAACATTCTTCAATAATGTGAATGCTAGGTTCTTTCTTCATCATGGATTTCAAAAGGAAAGTTTAAAGTGATATTCCTGTAGATTAAAATTGGTAACTGCATGTTGCTAAGAGGAATGTAAAACGGTGAAACTGTTTTTAGAAAACAGTCTGGCACCTTAATTCAAAGGTTAAATACTGAGTTAACATAAGACCCAGCATTTTCATTCCCATGATATGTACCCAATAGAACTCAAAACATAGTTCTACAAAAAACATATGCCTGAATGTTCATAGTACTATTAATAATCAAAAATGGAAATAACCTATATATCCATCAGCAGATAAGTAACAATATGATATTTACACAATGGAATATTATTCAACAATAAAAGGAAATAAGGTGTCAGTACTTGAATGAGCCTTGATGATATTACCCTAAGTGAAAGAAGCCAGTCACAAAAAATGTGTTGTATTATATGATTATATTTATTTGAAATGTTTAGAGTAGGCAGATCTATAGACAGAATATAGATCAGTGGTTGCCTAGGTCTGGGGAAGGGGAACAGAAAGTGACAAAAAATAGGTACAAGGTTTCTTTTTGATGTGATGAAATGTCCTAAAATTACACTGTATAACCTTTGCCAACAAAGAAAAGGTTCAGATCATCAAGGCTTTGGTCTTCCAGTAGTCAAGCATGGATGTGAGAGCTGGACAATAAAGAAGAAAGAGCACTGAGGAACTGATGCTTTGGAACTGTTGTGCTGCAGAAGATTCCTGCAAGTCCCTTGGACTGTAAGGAGATCAGACGAGTCTCAATCCTAAAGGAAATCAACCCTGAATACTCCTTGGAAGGACTGATACTGAAGCTGAAATCATCTGATGCGAATTTCTGACTCATTGGAAAAGACCCTGATGCTGGGAAAGATTGAAGGCAAAAGGAGAAGAGGGTGACAGAGGATGAGATGGTTAGATGGCATCATCAACTCAATGGACATGAACTTGGGCAAACTCTGGGAGATGGTGAGGGACAGGGAAGCCTGGCGTGCTGCAGTCCATGGGGTCACAGAGAGTTGGACACAACTGAGCAACTAAACAACAATAATGTACATAACTCTGACTACACTAAAAAGACATTAAATGGAATACTTTAAATGAATAAGTTTAAACAAATCATATTTCAGTAAAATTCTTTTAAAAGGTGACAATGTGCAAAATACATCAATTTATAATTTATTCATGCCAGGATAAACTTTACATGTAAACTTTTCTTTCATATTTCTAATTATATCACTCCACCATGGCTTAGCATAAAATGGAATACAGCAAACAATACTCTAAGTACTAGTTAGATGTTTTAAATCATGTTAGTAATACTAACTAATATTATTATTCATAAAAATAGCTATGAATTATACTATGTACTAGGCACAGGGCTAAGCCTTTATATTTATTAATTAAATATTCTTAATAATTTTATGAGAGGTAAGCACTCTTAATCTATTTTACATATAAGCTGGGGCTCAGAAAGTATTGATTAACTGCCTCAAATTATACCTTTGTTAAATAATAAAGTAGAAAAACCCAATGCTCAGTTCAGTTCAGTCACTCAGTCATGTCCCACTCTTTGTGACCCCATGAACTGCAGGACACCAGGCCTCCCTGTCCATAACCAACCCCCAGAGTTCACTCAAACTCATGTGCATCGAGTGGTGATACCATCCAGCCATCTCATCCTCTGTCGTCCCCTTCTCCTCCTGCCCCCAATCCCTCCCAGCATCAGAGTCTTTTCCAATGAGTCAACTCTTCGCATGAGGTGGCCAAAGTATTGGAGTTTCAGCTTCAACATCAGTCCTTCCAATGAACAGCCAGGACTGATCTCCTTTAGAGTGAACTGGTTGGATGTCCTTGCAGTCCAAGGGACACTCAAGAGTCTTCTCCAACACACAGTTCAAAAGCATCAATTCTTCAGCACTCAGCTTTCTTCACAGTCCAACTCTCACATCCATACATGACCACTGGAAAACCATAACCTTGACTAGACGGACCTTTGTTGGCAAAGTAATATCTCTGCTTTTCAATAACCCAATGCTAGCTGATTGTGTAAGTCAAACTCTTAAACAACAGGTAGCCTCCCTTTTAGTGGCCTGATGGGTGGGTATATGTAAATGGTTTTAGGATATCTGATTTAATCATATATTTACCATCTCCCTCCCCGTATTTCAGGGGATTTATATAAGCTAGACTGAAAAATATTGTTTCTTTCTGTACATTTTCAGTACCTTCAGAGAATATGAACTCTTCTGAGTTACATATTGTAGTGATATGCATACTCTTGATTACTGATTGATTTGTACAAACCAGTGTCACATCAGGAGGCTCAACAGCACACCTTTACACAGATAATAATGAAGTTTCATCATATATCCTTAACAGGATTTCCTTCACCACCATTGGGTCACCACTGCGATCCTGAGTGATGCAGCATGCTTCAGCAACACTGGCAGATCGTGTGTATGTGTGCTCAGCTGCTCAATTGTACCTGACTCTTTGCGAGCCCTGGACTGTAGCCCACCAGGCTCCTCTGTCAATGAGATTCTCCAGGCAAGAATACTGGCATGGGTTGCCATGCCCTCCTCCAGTGTGTATCCAATAACAGCCCACGTTTATGACATTGACAAACATGTTACTGATATATTATTAATAGCTGAAAAATCATTCATTTTGTTAGTTCAGAACACAGACCCAGTCATGCAGATCCCTGTTAAAATCAAACATAAGGGAGGCTGCCAGCCATCCAGAATATTTTTTCTGGTATTTTGATTCATTTGTATCATTTTCTGATATTGCTAGTGGAAAGAGTTCACTTTTAGTGCTCTCATAAGTTCTTTGTGAAATAGGAGGAAAAGGAGAGTAGAGGGAAAAGAAATGCTATCATCACACCTTAAGTGATCCCTACATAGGAACAGGAACAGGAGAGTTAAGATAAAACGATTCCCCCAAACTCTTCTTAGGTTAAATTTAAAGATGATATTGCCCTGACTCTAGCCTGGTAGGAACAAAAGGGCAAAGGCAAGTTTCTGCTAATCTGGATTCAGTTCAGTTCATTCTCTCAGTTGTGTCCAACTCTTTGTAACCCCATGGACTGCAGCACGCCAGGCTTCCCTGTCCATCACCAACTCCCGGAGACTACTCAAACTCATGTCCATTGAGTTGGTGATGCCATCCAACCATCTCATCCTCTGTCATCCCCTTCTCCTCTCACCTTCAATCCTTCCCAGAATCAGGGTCTTTTCAAATGAGTCAGCTCTTCACATCAGGTGGCCAAAGTATTGGAGTTTCAATACAATCCGGATTAGCCTACTGAAAAATTTTGAAGTAACTAGCTTGGATTTGTTTACCAGCCTGGAACCATAAACCAAGAAGCAAAGTTGAATCCTTTCAGAATGATGAGAACAGCAGAAATGACTTCAAGGTACTATTCTAAAAGCCCAAGTAAGACAAGAATCAATGAACAGGGGCAAAAGTCCAAGAGTTACAACTAGAGTCAGAAAATGGGCTAAAATGTGTCAAATTTTTTTCTTTAGAAAAAATTAGAGGGCAAAGCAGAAGCCTGGCTTAGATTTTTGCCTAGAAGCTGGGTGTTCCTGTACAACCTCAAAACAAATGGGGGTTTTTAACTCAAGACCTTGAGTCTGTTGAGGTTTCAACTGTTCAAAAGCAATATCTAAGGATGAGTCTGTGTGTTTAGTGGCAATCAGCTGTCCCTTTAACAATATTCAATCTTATCAACAAAAGGCACAATTTTGGAAGACTGGCAAGAAGTATGACAAGCTTTCAGAAGATGTTATTAACCCCAAACTGGTATAATTCCACAGTAAACTAATACAGGTGGAGAAGGAAATGGCAACCCACTCCAGTATTCTTGTCTGGAGAATCCCATTGACAGAGGAGCCTGGCAGGCTACTGTCCATAGGGAAACAAAGAGTCAGACACTACTGGAGTGACTTAGCACACACACAAAAATAATACAGTATGTATCTTAAATACATATTGTGTTTTGTTACTGAAACTCAAAAGTAACAAAAATAATCACAATACTTCCTAACACACCTTATGAAACTATAAGAATAATAAATTCATGATAATTTGAAATTAAAGCTCATGAAATTTCTGTATATGAAAGAGAAAGCTAGCTAATCTGATCACACAGACCACAGCCTTGTCTAACTGAGTGAAACTAAGCCATGCCATGTTGGGCCACACAAGATGAACGGGTCACGGTGGAGAGATCTGACAGAATGTGGTTCACTGGAGAAGGTAATGGCAAACCACTTCAGTATTCTTGCGTTGAGAACCTCATGAACAGTATGACAAGGCAAAAAGATAGAACAAGTCTTGATGACCAAGACTTATCCCTAGATAATTTTTCAATTTACATCTATTCTTTGAATTGAATAGGGAATGAGAATATTAAAACATCATACTAGTGCTCTTGTTGAAAGTAATTTTTTTTTTTCATTTGGACCCAACTAAGTAGCTTTTTCAAAGATTAGCAAATTTGTTTATAAAGTGAGATCCTAAATCAACTGAGTAAACTCAATTAACTTTTCCTGAAAGTGTATTATAAATAATTTACTGTTGATGTGACACTTTAAACCAGTTGAATAAACAACTTACTTATATTGCAAATTAGATAATTGATCCAATATTAAATAAGTTTTAAAATCAGCAAAACTTTGGTAATTATTTGTTGTTTAGCTGCTAAGTAATGTTCTACCCTTTGAGACCCCATGGACCAGGCAGGCTTAGTTAAATTAAATCTATGGAAACAATTTACTGACTATATCAGTATCATTTTGTTTATGTATGTTGGCATATTTTCTGATTTTATCAGGCATCCATGCGTTGGCTAAGTATTTTAGTTTTCAGTCAACTATAATTATTTTGTGAAGTAGGTTAATATGAAATTGTCATGAATTCCATTGAGATAAGGTCAAAATATGATTTTGTAAATTCTAGGGTATCAAGAATTATGCTGAAACACATACAAGAAAGACAGAAAAAGCAAATGATAAAAATCTGCATCGTAGAAAAATCTTGCAAAGTAAAAAGGATTTAGATGTGTCTCAACTAATTTCTTCACTGTTTCAAAATTTTAGACAATATGCACAAACTTTTTCAGCCTTATTCAACAGAAAAATAGGTTTAATAACACCTGCCTTGTTGTGTTGCTAAGAGGATTTACAATAATAAATATAAACCCCATAGCATGGCACTTAGCACATAATGAAAGCTATAGAAATTCGCTCTTGCTAACATTTGTGTGATCATCATGCTGTGAACTCATGATCAGAAATTATATATTTCATTTAAATTAGTTTTCTTAATATAATTCTGATATATTTTGTTATTAACACATAAATTCTCTTATTTTACTAGTAACGAGGTACTGAATCTTTTTCCAATTTTAATTATGGTTTCTGGGCTTGACAAAAAAACAGCCTTTCTTCAAACTACTTAGTATATACTTCAGTACCCTTTTATTTTATGTACCATGTAATATTAACATGCATCTATTTTAATAATACTTTTTAAAATATAAATTTATTTATTTTAATTGGAGGCTAATTACTTTACAATATTGTATTGGTTTTCCCATACATCAACATGAATCCATCACGGGTATACACGTGTTCCCCATCCTGAACCCCTCTCCCACTTCCCTCCTCATACCATCCCTCTGGGTCATCCCAGTGCACCAGCCCCAAGCATCCTGTATCATGCATCGAACCTGGACTGGCAATTCGTTTCATATATGATATTATACAAATTTCAATTCCATTCTCTCAAATCATCCCACCCTCTCCCTCTCCCACAGAGTCCAAAAGACTGTTCTATACATCTGTGTCTCTTTTGCTGTCTCACATACAGGGTTATTGTTACCATCTTTCTAAATTCCATATATATGCTTTAGTATACTGTATTGGTGTTTTTCTTTCTGGCTTACTTCACTCTGTATAATCAGCTCCAGTTTCATCCACCTCATTAGAACAGATTCAAATGTATTCTTTTTAATGGCTGAGTAATACTCCATTGTGTATATGTACCACAGCTTTCTTATCCATTCATCTGCTGCTGGACAGCTAGGTTGCTTCCATGTCCTGGCTATTATAAACAGTGCTGCAATGAACATTGTGGTATATGTGTCTCTTTCAGTTCTGGTTTCCTCGGTGTGTATACCCAGCACTGGGATTGCTGGGTCATAAGGCAGTTCTATTTGCAGCTTTTTAAGGAAGCTCCGCACTGTTCTCCGAAGTGGCTGTACTAGTTTGCATTCCCACCAACAGTGTAAGAGGTTCCCTTTTCTCCACACACTCTCCAGCATTTATTGCTTGTAGACATTTGTATCGCAGCCATTCTGACTGGAATGAAATGGTACCTCATTGTGGTTTTGATTTGCATTTCTCTGATAATGAGTGATGAGCATCTTTTCATGTGTTTGTTAGCCATCTGTATGTCTTCTTTGGAGAAATGACCAACCTAGATACCATATTCAAAAGCAGAGACATTACTTTGCCAACTAAGGTCCGTCTAGTCAAGGCTATGGTTTTCCAGTGATCATGTATGGATGTGAGAGTTGGACTCTGAAGAGGGCTGAGCGCCGAAGAATTAATGCTTTTGAACTGTGGTGTTGGAGAAGACTCTTGAGAGTCCCTTGGACTGCAAGGAGATCCAACCAGTCCATTCTGAAGGAGATCAGCCCTGGTATTTCTTTGGAAGGAATGATGCTAAAGCTGAAACTCCAGTACTTTGGCCACCTCATGGGAAGAGTTGACTCATTGGAAAAGACTCTGATGCTGGGAGGGATTGGGGGCAGGAGGAGAAGGGGAAGACAGAGGATGAGATGGCTGGATAGCATCACTGACTCTATGGACATGAGTCTGAGTGAACTCCGGGAGATGGTGATGTACAGGGAGGCCTGGCATGCTGCGATTCATGGGGTAATAAAAGATTCGGACATGACTGAGCTACTGAACTGAACTGATCAGGTAGATTCCCTGTCTCATCCTCTTTTGTTTAGTTTTCTGGGCATTTATCCTGTTCCTTTACCTGCTGGGTATTCCTCTGTCTCTTCATCCTGTTTATATTGCTGTTTGGGATGACCTTTCTATATTTTGGCAGTTTGTGGAGTTCTTTATTTTGGAGTTTCCTCACTATGGGTGGGTTTGTACGGGTGGCTTGTCAAGGTTTCCTGGTTAGGGAAGCCTGTGTCAGAGTTCTGGCGGGTGGAGCTTGATTTCTTCTCTCTGAAGTACAATGAAGTGTCCAGTAATGAGTTATGAGATGCCAATGGGTTTGGAGTGACTTTGGGCAGCCTATATATTGAAGCTCAGGGCTGTGTTCCTGTGTTGCTGGAGAATTTGCATGGTATGTCTTGCTCTGGAACTTGTTGGCTCTTGGGTGGTGCTTGGTTTCAGTGTAGGTATGGAGGCATTTGATGTGCTCCTGTCAATTAATGTTCCCTGGAGTCAGGAATTCTCTGGTGTTCTCAGGGTTTGGACTTAAGCCTCCTGCTTCTGGTTTTCAGTCTTATTTTTACAGTAGCCTCAAGGCTTCTCCATCTATACAGCACCATTGATAGAACATCTAGGTTAAAGATGAAAAGTTTCTCCACAGTGAGGGACAACAGAGAGGTTCACAGAGTTACATGGAGAAGAGAAGAAAGAGGAGGGCGATAGAGATGACCTGAATGAGATGAGGTGGAATCAAAAGAGGAGAGAGCAAGCTAGCAAGTAATCTTCCTTATGTGCGCTCCACAGTCTGGACTGCTCAGAGATGTTCATGGAGTTATACAGAGAAGAGAAGAGGGAGGAGGGGGACAGAGGTGGCCAGGAGGATAAAGGGGGGAATGAAAAGGAGAGAGACAGATCCAGCCAGTAATCCGTTCCCTAAGTGTTCTCCACTCTCTGGAACACACAAAGATATTCACAGAGTTGGGTAGAGAAAAGAAGGGGGAGGGAGGAGATAGAGGCGACCTGGTGGAGAAAAAGGAGAGTCCCAAGGGGGAGAGAGCAGTCAAGCCAATAATCTCACTCCCAAGTAAAAATGGGTACTGAAAATTGGGTTCTTATAAGTATAAAATTGATAACAAATACCAAAAAGCGAAGATTAAAAATCTAGAGAAGAGGTTGGATTTTCAAAAATACAATATTAAGGAACAGAAAAAAAGAAAAAAAATCACAAAAATTATTTAAAAAATATATATGTTTAGTTTCCTTTAAAAACAGGGTCTCTTTTTTTGCATAGTAATAGTAGGTTATAAAAATGAAAATTAAAGGAGTAATAGAAGACTTAAAAATAAAAAAAAATGATAGTAAATATATATCTAGGACTTTCTCTGGTGGTGTTGTGGACAGTGTTGGGTCAGTTCATTTTTGGCTAGTTCCTTGGTCTGACCTATATTTCTCAAGATCTGTAGGCCCCTTTCTATGTAGTCGGTACTAACTACAGGGTTTTAATCTATTGCACTTGTCACTTCCAAGACGGTTCCCTCTGTTTTAGCTTCTTCTGCTTGCTAGTCTCTTCAGTGTCTGATTTCCACCCTGACACAAGGGTGCGGTGGTGGACACTTTTTTAGGCTCACTTGTTCAGTCGTGCTGTGGGGAGGGAGGGACGCTGCAAACAAATAACACTGGCGTGTGCTAGCAGTGTCTCAGCCACACTGGGCCTGCCCCTGCTCACGGTGCATGTGCCCTCCCTGCCCACACTGCTCAGGCTCTAGGTTGCTCCACCTGGAACCATCCGAGGCTGGCCCTGGGCTGCATGCACCTCCCAGGTCTAAGCCGCTCAGGTTCAAGCACTCAGGTAGTCCTCTGAGGTGCAGACTCCATTGGGCCTGCGTTTTGTGCCCTTCCCAGGTCCAAGCAGCTCAGGTGATGAGGTGTTTTGTGAACGTGGTCACTACAACTTATCACCTCCCCCATCCCTGCCGCTGGGTTTTCTGGGTGTACAACTGACATGCCTTCTCAGGCGGATGTTGACCATCCAGAACCCCAAGAAGTCTTGGTTAGCAAAGAAGCCTGCTTGCAGTTTGGTAGATAATGCCTCTCTGGGGCTGCGATTGCCTTCTTCCAGCTCTAGCTACCTGTAACCAGAGGGGAATGGTCTGCAGTCGGCTTCTCTGTTCAGTCTGTTCTTGAATGGACCTGATAGTGTCTCAGGTTAGGGCTTTTTGTGTGGTTGGGTTTGCTAGCTCAAGTTAGTTTGCTCAGATTGCCCTCAGGTCATTCAGGCCCGGTCCTTACTCTAATAATGCAGCCCGCACCTCCCTGCCCAGCCCCCACTTGCTAGCGGTGGGTGCATGCATTGGCACTGCTTCTCTGCTGGGGGAGTTACTGTTGGGCATGTAATTTGTGGGTTTTAATTATTTATTTATTTTTCCACCCAGTTATGTTGCCCTCTGAGGTTCAAGGCTCGCCACAGACTCGGCAGTTGGAGTCTTTCCTGGTGTTTGGAAACTTCTCTCTTTTTAAGACTCCCTTCTAAGGACAGAGCTCCATCCCTACCTCTTTTGTCTCTCTTTTTGTCCTTTATATCTTTTTCCTATCTCTTTTGAAGACAATGGGCTGCTTTTCTGGGTTCCTATATCTGCTGCCAGCATTCAGAAGTTGTTTTGTGGAATTTACTCAGCATTTAAATGTTCTTTTGATGAATTTGTTGGGGAGAAAGTGGCGTCCCTGTCCTATTCCCCCACCATCTTCAGTTCAGTTCAGTTGCTCAGTCATGTCCGACTCTTTGCAACCCCATGAATCGCAGCACACCAGGCCTCCCTGTCCATCACCAACTCCCAGAGTTCACTCAGACTCAACGTCCATCGAGTCAGTGATGCCATCCAGCCATCTCATCCTCTGTTGTCCCCTTCTCCTCCTGCCCCCAATCCCTCCCAGCATCAGGGTCTTTTCAAATGAGTCAACTCTTCGCATGAGTTGGCCAAAGTATTGGAGTCTCAGCTTCAGCATCAGTCCTTCCAATGAACACTTTAGAACTCCTTTAGAATGGACTGGTTGGATCTCCTTGCAGTCCAAGGGACTCTCAAGAGTCTTCTCCAACATCACAGTTCAAAAGCAGCAATTCTTCAGTGCTTGGCTTTCTTCACAGTCCAACTCTCACATCCATACATGACCACAGGAAAAACCATAGCCTTGACTAGATGGAGCTTTGTGGGCAAAGCAATGTCTTTGCTTTCAATATGCTATCTAGGTTGGTCATAACTTTCCTTCCAAGGAGTAAGCGTCTTTTAATTTCATGGCTGCAATCACCATCTGCAGTGTTATGGAGACAAAGAAAATAAAGTCTGACACTGCTTCCACTATTTCCCCATCTATTTCCCATGAAGTGATGGGACCAGATGCCATGATCTTCATTTTCTGAATGTTGAGCTTTAAGCCATCTTTTTCACTCTCCACTTTCACTTACATCAAGAGGCTTTTAGTTCCTCTTCACTTTCTGCCATAAGGGTGGTGTCATCTGCATATCTGAGGTTATTGATATTTCTCCCAGCAATCTTGATTCCAGCTTGTGCTTCTTCCAGCCCAGCGTTTCTCATGATGTACACTGCACAGAAGTTAAATAAGCAGGGTGACAATATACAGTCTTGACGTACTCCTTTTCCTATTTGGAACCAGTCTGTTGTTCCATGTCTAGTTCTAACTGCTGTTTCCTGACCTGCATAAAGATTTCTCAACAGGAAGGTCAGGTGGTCTGGTTTTCCCATCTCTCTCAGAATTTTCCACTGTTTATTGTGATCCAAACAGCCAAAGGCTTTGGCATAGTCAATAAAGCAGAAATAGATGTTTTTATGGAACTCTCTTGCTTTTTCCATGATCCAGCAGATGTTGGCAATTTGATCTCTGGTTCCTCTGCCTTTTCTAAAACCAGCTTGAACATCAGGAAGTTCACGATTCACGTATTGTTGAAGCCTGGCTTGAAGAATTTTGAGCATTACTTTACTAGCATGTGAGATGAGTGCAATTGTGTGGTAGTTTGAGCATTCTTTGGCATTGCCTTTCTTTGGGATTGGAATGAAAACTGACCTTTTCCAGTCCTGTGGCCACTGCTGAGTTTTCCAAATTTGCTGGCATATTGAGTGCAGCACTTTAACAGCATCATCTTTCAGGGATTGAAATAGCTCTTACTGGAATTCCATCACCTCCATGAGCTTTGTTCATAGTGATGCTTTCTAAGGTCCACTTGACTTCACATTCCAGGATGTCTGGCTCTAGGTGAGTGATCATACCATCATGATTATCTGGGTCATGAAGATCTTTTTTGTACAGTTCTTCTGTATATTCTTGCCACCTCTTCTTAATATCTTCTGCCTCTGTTAGGTCCATACCATTTCTGTCCTTTATCGAGCCCATCTTTGCATGAAATGTTCCCTTGGTATCTCTCATTTTCTTGAAGAGATCTCTTGTCTTTCCCATTCTGTTGTTTTCTACTATTTCTTTGCATTCAGGTATGACCTAAATCAAAGAAATTTTTTTTAAAAACGCAAGCTACCTTAAAGGAATTATATTTGCCAGCACAAAGGGGATGGTGGTCCACTCTATCTATACTAGAAAAAGGGTAAATAATTAAAGTTTATGTAGAAATTTTAATCTCCTATTGACAGAAATAATTTATCTCTAATATATAGGCATACACAATGACCATGAACTTCTACTCTACTGTCCTAACTTTCTAGTGTCTGATTTTTTGAGAATATAACTGATAGATCATCTTATGTACTTACTATAATAATGGTCCCAGAGCAGCTGACCTCACACCCTCCATATACTTTTGTTCCTCCTATTTCAGTCATTGATCTTTACTTTATATACTCCTTCTAGGTTTACTATTCATGGACCTACCCACCAGAGCAAGACCCAGTTTTACTCACATCGAATCCCTCCCACCAGGGAGTTTCACAGGACACTTATCCTCATCCATCAGAGAAAAGACAGAATGAAAACCACAATCACAGAAAACTAACCAAACTGATCACATGGATCACAACCTTGTCTAACTCAATGAAACGATAAGCCATGCCATGTAGGGCCACCCAAGATGGATGGGTCATGATGGAGAGCTCTGACAAAACCTAGTCCACTGGAGAAGGCAATGGCAAATCACTTCAGTATTTTTTCCTTGAGAACCTCATGGACAGTATGAAAAGGCAAAAAGATAGGATATTAAAAATTGAGCTCCCCAGTTGGTAGGTGCCCAATATGCTATTGGAGAAGAGCAAAGAAATAGCAGCAGAAAGAATTAAGAGGCTGAGCCAAAGCTGAAACAGTGTGCAGTTGTGGATGTGTCTGGCAGTGAAACTAAAGGTTGATGCTGTAAAGAACAGTACTTCATAGGAGCCTGGAATATTAGGTCCATGAATCAAGGTAGAGTGGAAGTGGTCAGTTGGGAGATGGCAAGTGTGAGCATTGACATTTTAGGAATCAGTGACCTAAAATAGACTGGAATGGGCAGATTTAATTCAGATGACCATTATGTCTATTACTGTGAGCAAGAATCCCTTAGAAGAAAAGGAGTAGCCCTCATAGTCAACAAAAGAGTCCAAAATGCAGTGCTTGTGTGCAATCTCAAAAATGACAGAATGATATCTGTTCATTTCCAAGGCAAACCATTCAATATCAGAGTAATGCAAGTCTATGTTCCAAGCACTAATGCTGAGAAGCTGAAGCTGAACAGTTCTATGAAGACTTACAAAACCTTCCAGAACTAACACCCAGAAAAGATGTCCTCTTCATCAGGGATGGGAATTCAAATGTAGGAAGTCAAGAGATACATGGAGTAACAGGGAAGTTTCAACTTGGAGTAAAAAATGAAGCAGGGCAAAGGCTAACTGAGTTTTGCCAAGAGAATGTACTGGTCATAACAAACACCCTCTTCCAACAACACAAGAGACAACTCTACACATGGACATCACCAGATGGTCAATACCAAAATGAGATTGATTATATTCTTTGCAGTTGTGAAGATAGAGAAGCTCTATACAGTCAGCAAAAACAAGACCGGGAGATGACTGTGGCTCAGATCAAGAACCTCTTATTGAAAAATTCAAATTTAAATTGAAAAAAGTATGGAAAAGCACTAAGCCATTAAACTATGACCTAAATCAAATCTATTATAATTATATAGTGAAAGTGACAAATAGATTCAAGGTATTAGATCTGATAGAGTGCCTAAAGAATTATGGATGGACATTTGTCACACTGTACAGGAGGTGGTGATTAAAACCCTTCCCAAGATAAAGAAATGCAAAAAGGCAAAATGATTGTCTGAAGAGGCCTTGCAAATAACTGAGAAAAGCTGCTAAAGGCAAAGGAGAAAAAGGAAAGATATAAGCATCTGAATGCAGAGTTCCAAAGCATAGCAAGGAGAGATAAGAAAGCCTTTCTCAGAAAACAATGCAAAGAAATAGAAGAAAACAATAGAATGGGAAAGGCTAGAGATCTCTTTAAGAAAATTAGAGATATCAAGGGAATATTTCTTGCAAAGATGGGCTGAATAAAAGACAGAAATGGTATGGACCTAACAGAAGCAGACAATATTAAGAAGAGGTGGCAAGAATACACATAAAAGTTGTAAAAAAAAAATGATCTTAATGACCCAGATAACCACAATGGGTGGTTATCACAATGTGATTAGTCACCTAAGCCAAACATCAAGTGGGCCTTAGGAAGCATCATTAAGGACAAAGCTAGTGGAGGTGATGGAATTCCAGTTGAGCTATTTCTATCCTAAAAGATGATGCTGTGAAAGTGCTACACTCAGTATGCCAGCATATTTGGAAAACTCAGCAGTGACCACAGGTCTGGAAAAGGTCAGTTTTCATTCCAATCTCAAAGAAAGGCAATGCCAAAGAATGTTCAAACTACTGCACAATTGCACTCATCTCACATCCTGGCAAAATAATGTTCAGAATTCTCTAGGCCAGGCTTCAGCAGTACCTGAACTGAGAACTTGCAAATATTCAAACTGGATTTAGAAAAGACAGGAACCAGAGATCAAATTGCCAATATCCACTGGATCATAGAAAAAGCAAGAGAATTTCAGAAAAACACCTACTTCTTCTTCATTGACTACACTAAAGCCTTTGACTGTGTGGATCACAACAAACTGAAAAATTCTTCAAGAGATGAGAATACTAGACCACCTTGCTTACTTCCTGAGAAATCTGTATGCAGGGCAAGAGCAACAGTTAGAACCAGACATGGAACAACAGGCTGGTTCCAAATTGGGAAAGGAGTACGTCAAGGCTACATTTGTCACTCTGCTTGTTTAACTTATATGCAGAGTATATCATGAGAAATGCCAGGCTGGAAGAAGCACAAGCTGGAATCAAGATTGCCAGGAGAAATATCAATAACCTCAGATATGCAGATGACACTACCCTTATGGCAGAAAATGAAGAGGAACTTAGGAGCCTCTTGATGAACGTGAAAGAGGAGAGTGAAAAGGTTGGCTTAAAACTCAACATTCAAAACACTAAGATTATGGCATCGGGTCCCATCACATTCACATTTCCCATCACATTCATAGCAAATAGATGGGGAAACAATGGAAACAGTGAGAGATTTCATTTTCTTGGGCTCCAAAATACCTTCAGTTTGTGAATCCAGGCATGAAATTAAGACATTTGCTCCTTGGAAGAAATGCTATGATCAACATAGACAGCATATTAAAAAGCAAGGACACTACTTTGCCGACAAAGGTCTATATAGTCAAACCTATGATTTTTCCACAAGTCATGTATGGATTGGAGAGTTGGACCATAAGGAAGGCTGAACATCAAAGAATTTATGCTTTTGAACTGTGGTGTTGGAGAAGTCTTTTGAGAGTCCCTTAGACTGTAAGGAAATCAAACCTGTCAATCCTAAAGGAAATCAGTCCTGAATATTCATTAGAAGAACTGATGCTGAGGCGCCAATACTTTGGCCACCTGATGTGAAGGGTTGACTTATTCGAAAAGACCCTGATGCTGAGAAAGATTGAAGCCAGGAGGAGAAGGGGACGACAGAGGACAAGATCATTGGATGGCATCACTGACTCAATGGACATGAGTGTGAGCAAACTCTGGTGTTGGTGATGGACAGGCAAGACTGGCGTGCTGCAGTCCATGGGGTTGCAAAGGGTTGGACGTGACTGAGCAACTGAACAACAACAAAGGTGAGCTCATTAAATATAACCCACATTCTGTTATTTCCTAATTTTTTCTTTATGCTCAGACTCTTCTCAGTTCAAAATACATGTATTCAACTATCTACTAGACATTTCTGTATGGAAATCTTGAAACACTTAACAGAATTAACATATTCAAAACTGATCTTCGGATTTCCACCACCACTACTAAGATGCTATTTCTCCCACTACTGCTTTGATATCTTCTTCAGCTTTTTTATTTTGAACAAGTCAAGGTCTTTCATGCCTTGATCATCTTTCACACGTCTATAGAGCACTGCCCCCTAGTCTCTGATTCTTTCTTAAAATTCAAGGTCAGTTTTAATGCACCTTCTCAAAGACTACTTAACATAATGGTGCAGCTTCTTCTCTGAATATATCTATCTCAGTACTCTGTTTTACAGAATTTTTTTACACAAGTTTCAGATAAAAAGCAACTGATGAAATAAAATATTTATCTCCTTTATCCAACTATAAATTCTGTGAGGGCAAGGACTATATCTTTCCTGTTCAATAATCTAGCTCCAGGGTCTTTCAGGTATATAGTAGTATCTCTGAAAACATTTGTTAAATGAATAAATAAATGCAAAAAAAAAAAAGCACTCAATGACTATGTAAAATATCACAGTGAGAATGTCCTTACCAGCTACTTTCAAACTGCATCTGTACTGCATATAGGAAACCTCAACATAAAAGTCACATTACAAAGTAAATAACTCTTAACAAATGGTAACTTTCATACAATGTTCACTTTGGTTTAACTGCTTTATAGATATTAACTACTTAATCTTCTTTCAAACTTATGGGGTAGCATCTAACATCACACACACATTACAAACAAAGAAATGGGGCAGGCAGTGGGGGTGGGGGTGGTGGTAAATCTGTGTCTTGCCCAGAGTTACAGAGTTAAAAATAGAAAATCCAGGATTGGAGTGCAGGCAGTCTAGCTGCAGAGTCTGCCTGCTAGCACAACCACAATAGCTATGCCAAAATGCTTAGCTAGGTATATCTTAGCTAGGTATATAGTAATATACCTAATAGCTAGGTATATCTTAATGTTGTTGTTTTAACTTTTAATTGGCAGATAATTGGTTTACAATATTGTGTTGGTTTCTGCTGTACAACAATGTGAAATCAGCTACAAGAATGCATATATCCCCTTCCTCTCAAGCCTTCCTCACACCTTCCCATCCCCCATTTCACCCCTCTAAGTCCTCACGGAGTACCAAGTTGAGCTCCCTGTATTACCCAGCGACTTCCCACTAGCTAGCTATTTTACACATGGCAGTGTATATATGTTAATGCTACTTTCTCAGCTTGTCCCACCCTCTCCTTCCATAGCTGTGTCCATGAGTCCATTCTTTATATCCTCATCTCTATTCCTTCCCTGCAAATAGGTTCATCAGTACCGTTTTTCTAGATTCCATATATATGTGTGTTAATATATGATATTCGCTTTTCTCTTTGACTTACTACACTCTGTACGACAGATTCTAGGTTCATCCACCTCACTAAAACTGACTCAATTTCATTTAGCCTTTTTAAAAAAAAAATGTAGCTCTATTTGAATAAAAAGTGAGATGTGCAAGTAAGCCCTCGAGACTTTATCTGTGGTATAAAATGAAGCAGAATTGTATTCCTGTCCAGGCCTAACAAACTCTGCCAGGTGAGAATGTATATATTTTTCCCCTCATTGACTTAAGTGGAACCTGTTTGGTCCAGTCCTTTCTAATTAGAAAAAGCCATTTCGTCATTTAACATTTTTGCACAGTCATACATTCATCCATTACTTATCTCCAAAAGTCCTGTCAGCAAAAATTGTATCTTCCAGAAATGACAAGAAAAGCTTATAAACTTGGCCTTACATATGAAAGTTAATGGCCAAGAGCAACTGTGCTTCCTAATCCAATGCAGTCCTGAAAGAATTCTAGAATTATTGATGCCATAAAATTTATTTAATTAGAAATTCAGCATTAAGATTCGAGGAAAACTAGTAGATATTCAATCCAATTCTTGGAATAGCACTTAACCTAGTATAAAAACCTTAATGCTAAGAAATAATCCCTTTGTGTTACTTACATATAATTTTCAAGCCCAATAACCATATTTAGTGTAACACTGTGTTTTTAAGAATTTTCTTGAGAAAATGTGAATGAAAATAAACCACTATTCTGAAAGGCTTATCAAATACATCCTGTATATGCATCAAGAAAATTTTGTTTAGAATACTTCAGATGGTTAGAATTTTCTGTTTGAAGTTATTTAATCGCTATTTTATAAGCGATTGATGGTTTCCTTCATAATTTCTACTTTGTCAGGGATAAGCAGCAGTATTGTAAGGATCTTATAAGTCAAGAAAAGTAGGGCTAATCATGTACATTTCAATTGTCTTTCAGTTATATAAGTGTAAATTTAAAGCCTTAATTTAGGTCTATAAAGGATACCATCGTGGTATAAAGTTCACCATTGTCCCCCTCATTATAGTGGTCCCCAACCTCTTTGACCCCAGGGACCAGTTTCATAAAGACATTTTTCCATGGACTCTGGGGATGCTTTCGAGATGATTCAAGTGCATTATGCTTCACCTAAGATCATCAGGTACTAGACCCTGATTGGGCACTCCTGCAAAATGGCATATAATATATCCTGAGAATGGGCTTCTCAGATAGCACCCGTAGTAAAGAACCCACCTGCCAATGAAGGGGATGCAAGAGACATGGGTTCCATCTCTGGGTCAGGAAGATTGCCTAGAAGAGGAAACGGTAACCCACTCCAGTATTGTTGCGTGGAGAATCCCCATGGACTGAGGAGTCTGGAGGGCTATAGTCCATGGGGCCACAAAGAGTCAGATTCCATGGAGCTCACACACAAATATATCCTGAGAAAATTACCATTCATGGGAAATGTGGTATTAGATGTATTTATACTTTCTAATTCTCTTTTGTCAAGAAAATTGTTTCTACCAGAAGAAAGCCAGTGCAGAGTTATGAGTATAGATTAGTGTACTGAGAGTGGCACTGGAGGGGAACACAGTTGTTTAAGTTATAGTAAGTCCCCGACATGAGCAAACCTTGTAAGAATAATGCTATCAAAACGTTTCCTGTTACATTGGGCATTAGAGTTTGACTATATTAATCAGTTGGGATTCACTCAGTCTACTATCACGCTATAATAATGCTTGAAATCATTAGGAAATTATGAAAACAAAAATATGAATTGAAAATTACCAGACCAATTAATGGAATGAAAACTTTCAGAGTTTACTATTTGGGGTAGACAATCCTATGATGATCCTTGAATAATGTCCTCCTCTTGAGTGTACACAGGACCTTTCACCTGCTTGTAAAGAACAGACCATGGCAAAGGTGATGGGATATCACTCCTGTGATTATGTTATCTTGTATGGCAAAGATGAAGGGATTTGGCAGATGTAATGAAGGTCCCTAATCAACTGAATTTAAGTTAGTCAAGGAGAAACGAAGAAATTATCAGTGGAACTGTATAAACAAGTAAGCTTTTTTAACAACCAGTCTAGAGGTTTCATGAGCTTCCCTGGTAGTTCAGACAGTAAAGAATCTCCTGGGAGAACCCAGGTCTCCTGGGTCAGGAGGATCCCATGGAGAAGGGAATGGCAACCCACTTCAGTATCCTTGCCTGAAGAATCCCATGGACAGAAGAGGCCGGCAAGCTCTTCTCAGTCCATAGGGTCACAAAGAATAGGGCACGACTGATCAACTAACACTTTCACTTCTTTTTTCTAGAGGTTTGAAGTCAAAAAGATACTCTTTCTGGTGTCGAAGAAGCAACCCACCATGTTGTAAACCGCCTATGGCGAAAGGTAGCTGTTAGGAGATGAGAACCTCAGTCTTACAAGTAGACGGGATTCAATCCTGTCAATATTAAGCTTGTGAGAGGACCATAAGCTCTAGATGAGAAGCCAGCCCAAGATGACATCTTGATTTTAGCCTTGTGAGACTGAGCAGAGGACCCTGCTGATCACCACTTAGACTTCAGACGTGCAAAACAGTGACATGGTAGCTGCATATGTTTTAAGTTATGAAAGGTGTGGTTGTTATGCAGCATAGAAAACATACTGGAAGATAGAACTTCTGGAATGGAGGAGGAAGTACATCTGAAAATCTTCTCCTCCATAAAAGCAATAAAACCACTAAAGAAGATTTTCAAAATCAACTTTCAGAACTTTAAAGAAAAAAAATAAAAAAGACATACCAATCTGAGTATTGTCTACTCCAGGAAAACTGCTGAATCTCCTAAAGAACAGTCATGTTGGGTTTCCCTGATGGCTCAGTGGTAAAGAATCTGCCTGCCAATGCAGGGGACACGGGTTTGATCCATGGGTTGGGAAGATCCCACATGCCACGAAGCAACTAAACCCAGGCACTAGAACTACTAAGCCTGTGCTCTAGAGCCCAGGAGCCGCAACTACTGAAGCTTGTGCACCCTAGAGGCTATACTCCACAACAGGAGGAGCTGCCATCTGCAAGAGAAAAGCCTGAGCAATAAAGACGATCCAGCACAGCTAAAACTAGATAAATGTTTTTTAAAAAAGAGAATAGTCATGTTTTAACCTACATTAACCCCAGAACCTTCTCCGCATTTCTGGCCTTGAATAATTGGCCTTATAACTAAAATCACTATGAAAATTGCAAGATAAGCAATCACCAGCTTGGGAAAAAAGAAAACAAACAAACAGGTTTTGAACTGTTTTTAACTGAAATGCCCCATACACAGAGAACGTTCATTATTTGACCTACATAATGACTCCCTGAAAACCTACACTCGTAGGACTTGCCTTTATTTAACCAGGTTGAGAACTCTGTCACAGCAAACAACTTTTCCCTTATGTTTATTTTTGTCAGGATAAAAAGAAAATCAGTTGCAATTGTCTAACACCACACCTGCTTAAGCAGGAATAACAATGGAAGCAAATAAGAAGCTTAAAATCTGTTCTTTCTGTTTAGTTGCTCAGTCATGACTCTTTGCAACACTGTCCATGGGATTCTCCAGACAAGAATACTGGAGGGGGTTGCTATTTCCTTCTCCAGAGAATCTTTCTAACCCAGAGCCCATGTCAGCTGTGTCTCCTGCACTGCAGGTAGATTCTTTACCTGCCGAACCCTTGGGGAAGCCCAAAATGGGGGACAAAGGGAGCATTTAAAAGGAAAAGCGGTGGAATGAGATGCCTTTAAGGAAGTTTTAAAAACTGACATATTCCTGGGAATGTAAAAGGTCTTGAAAACAGGGTGATGCTGAGTAAAGGCCTGAGAGCCCCTTATTCTCCCATCTGTAGCTCACCTCCAGGATCTCCACAGGCAGGAAGTGACCACTAAGATAAGCAATGATTGCTGGGACAATTGAAGGTAGGCCCCAGCCCTCCCAGAGTTCTTAGAAAAGCATGGAAGAGTTACACTTTCGAGTTTTTTAGGGCAAATTTTAACGCAAATTTGGTCCAATCATCAACTGGCCACTAAGCTAACTGGGCAGAGAAATCAGTGGCCACACTAAAAATGTAGGCCAGCAGCAACAAATAAAGGAGTGATTGGGGGAGAGGTCTGATTTTAAGAGATATCACATTTAAACTGTCTAATTTCCAGACAAATTTCAAGACATTCCAAAAAATAAAAAAAGAAAAAAATCAGGTTGCATGGTTATACACAGGGGAAAAAAATCAGAATCTGTTACTGAAACCCAGATATTGAACTAAGATTTCAAAATCAGTTCAGTTCAGTCGCTCAGTCATGTCCGACTCTTGCGACCCCATGAATCACAGCATGCCAAGCCTCCTTGTCCATCACCAACTCCCGGAGTTTACCCAAACTCATGTCCATCGAGTCGATGATGCCATCCAGCCATCTCATCCTCTGTTGTCCCCTTCTCCTCCTGCCCCCAATCCCTCCCAGCATCAGGGTCTTTTCCAATGAGTCAACTCTTCCTATGAGGTGGCCAAAGTACTGGAGTTTCAGCTTTAGCATTAGTCCTTCCAATGAACACCCAGGACTGATCTTCTTTAGGATGGACTGGTTGGATCTCCTTGCAGTCCAAGGGACTCTTAAGAGTCTTCTCCAACACCACAGTTCAAAAGCAGCAATTCTCTGGCACTCAGCTTTCTTCATAGTCCATCCAACTCTCACATCCATACATGACTACCGGAAAAACCATAGCCTTGACTAGATGCACTTTTGAAGGCAAAATAATGTCTCTGCTTTTTAATATGCTGTCTAGGTCATAATTTTCCTTCTAAGGAGTTAAGTGTCTTTTAATTTCATGGCTGAAATCACCATCTGCAGTGATTTTGGAGCCCACAAAAATAAAGTCTGACACTGTTTCCACTGTTTTCCCATCTATTTCCCGTGAAGTGGTGGGACCAGATGCCATGATCATAGTTTTCTGAATGTTGAGCTTTAAGTCAAGGTTTTCACTCTCCTCTTTCACTTTCATCAAGTGGCTTTTAGTTCCTCTTCACTTTCTGCCTTAAGGGTGATGTCATCTGCATATCTGAGGTTATTGGTATTTCTCCCGGCAATCTTGATTCCAGCTTGTGCTTCTTCCTGCCCAGAGTTTCTCATGACATACTCTGCATATAAGTTAAATAAGCAGGGTGACAATATACAGCCTTGATGTACTCCTTTTCCTATTTGGAACCATTCATGGGGTCACAAAGAGACTTGACTGAGCAACTCGACTGAACTGAACTGAAAATAGTTAAATCCAAATATGCTAAAATATGTTAAAAGAACTAAGGGAAATCATGTCTAAAGAACAAAGAAAAATATGAGAATGGAAGAGACAGTAATTAAATAGAAATTACTTTTGAAAAGTACCAAATAATAATTCTAGAGCTGAAAAAAAAATCAAAAGTTTGCAAAAGAAAATAAAGATTAGAACAGAAATAAATGAAATGGGGGGGGGTAGGCAATAGAAACACCATTAAAACCGAAAGTGATCCTTTGAATTTCTTGTTTCCAGCACTGACACTTCCTAGCTTCAAAACCAACTATGAACCTAAGTGATCAAGACAATGTAGTTCTGATATAAGAATAGATATATATAATCAATAGAAAAAAATCAAGGAAAATGGCAAAAAAATTTTAGCTAAACAAGAAAGTGAGACAAATCACTAAAACAGGAATGAAAACAGAAGACATTACTGTCCACCTTACAGAAATAAAGATTAAGGGAATATTATGCTCAATCTTGTCAGCCAATTAAATAACTTGATAAAATGGACAAATATTTAGAAAGACAAAGTATTAAAACTGTCTGAATTAACCTATAATAAGACACTAAATTAGTAATCAAAAAATTCTCACAAAGACAGGCCTTGATGGCTTCACTGATAAATCCTGTTAAACACTTAAATTAGTAACAATTGCTCACAAACTCTTAAAAAAAGTTAAGACAGAACTCTTCCCAACTTACTTCATGAGACCAGTCTTCCTAGAGTTTTAATACTAGTCAAAGACCTCTTTAAGAAAAATACTAATATCTGTTATAAATATAGACACAAATTTTCAAAATACTAGAAAACTAAATCCAGCAATATATAAAATTTAAAAAAAATGATCAAGTGAGATTTATTCTAAGAATGTAAATCAAAATAATAACTTCTTAACACAATGGGGAGATAGTCTCTTCAACAAATGGTGCTTGGTCAACTGGATATCCAAAAAGTTTCCCGAACCTACATTATATAAAAAGTTCATGTTTGGGAGCTCATGTACACCTGTGGTGGATTCATGTCAATGTATGCCAAAACCAATACAGTATTGTAAAGTAGAATAAAGTAAAAATAAAAATTAAAAAAAAAAGAAAGTGAAGAGGAGCTAAAAAGCCTCTTGATGAAAGTGAAAGAAGAGAGCAAAAAAGTTGGCCTAAAGCTCAACATTCAGAAAACGAAGATCATAGCATCCGGTCTCATTAAAAAAAAAAAAAAAATTAGCAAAATAGGCCATAGAGCTAAATGGAAAACCCAAACTATAGAACTCTTAAAAATATGTGTCTTGTAACCTTGGATTAATGTTTCTTAAACATGACACAAAAGCATTCACACAGGTAAACTGTACTTAAAAAGTACAAAAATTCAATGGCATCATCAATAAAGTGAAAAGAAAACCCACTGAATCAGGAAATATTTGCAATTCATATAGCTTGCAAGGAGTTGGTATTCAGAACATAGAAAGAACTCACAGTAAAAAGATGAACAACCAGATTTTGAAATGAACAAATGATTTATATAGACATTTCATCAAAGACAGCACACAAATAGCCACTAAGATGAAAAGAGCTTTACCATAAGTCATTAGGGAAATGCAAATCTCAATTGTAATGAGATACTATTTTGCCACACCAGAATGGCTAAAATAAAAAGACAGTTACCAGTGTTGACAGCTCGAGCTCTGGAGAATAAATGCTTGAATTGAAATGCAAGTATTGCCATGCACTAACCAAGACCCTCAGAATAGTGGTTCAGGATCCCTTATGCCTCAGTTCTTACTGGAAAAAAAATGTTAGTAATAATCTACTTACAGACTTGTTTTAAGGTTAATTCAAATAATAAGTATAAAAAGAAAAACCAGACAGACAAAAAAGTTTTAAAGTGGTAGAAGCATATAAGGGGGCTTCCCTGGTGGCTTAGATGCTAAAGAATCTGCCTGCAATGTTACAGACCCAGGTTCAATCCCGGGGTCGGAAAGATCCCTTGAGAAGGGAATGGCAGCCCACTCCAGTATTCTTGCCTGGAGAATGCCATGGACAGAGGAGCCTGGCAGGCTACAGTCCATGGGATTGCAAAGAATCAGACATGCAGAAGTATATAAAATACTTTAAAAGTTGTAATCAAAACACCTCACAAAAAATCTTATTTCCTCCCCAAAAGAGAAACACAAAACATGAAAGCAGAAATGAGAATGGTAACATAGCTATTCAAAAAAAAAAAAAACTTTAAGAATTCTAATATTGATCTTGCCTTATCTGTATATAACAACATTTGAAAAACTGATAAAATGAATTACTAAACTGACCCTGGAATGACAAAAACTAACCAAGTTGTTTTACTAGAGAGGAAACTAGGGGGAAATAAAACTCTAAAACATTTTAAAAAGGAACAATCTATTCCTTCCACCTCCCCTCTCCCCTCCACAGTGCCATCCCCCCACCAAAAAAAAAAAAAAAAAAAATTCCAATGCCTAAATCTTTTCATAGGTACATGTTAGCAAACTTTCATGGATCAGGAAACTCCATTGTTATTTAAACCATTCAAAATATTAGATGGGAAATTCTTTATAGTACCAGCACAGAATTAATTCCAACATGACTAGCACAATAAAAGAGATCTACACAATCAATCTTATCAATAAATAATGATACAAATTCCTAAATAAAATTATAGAATTCAGTAACACCAATTGAGGTCATTTTGGGAATATCAGGATAAAATATTTGAGTGTCTATTAATGCAACTTAGCATAATACTAATTTGGAAGAAAAGACCTCTTAGAAGACAGACCTAGGCTACCCTTATATTACACAGACCTACAAACCTCAGAGTTAGCATGATATTTAATGAAGCATTATAAACATTGTAAGGTAGGTAGAATTCTAAGGTGGTTAAGATTTCTGCTCCCTTAATGTACATATCTCATGTAATTCTCTTTAATTGAATGTGGGCAGAACCTGTGTATATATAACATCATGGGATGTCATTCCCATTTTTTTTTTATTATACACCAAAGGGATTTTTCCTGGATAATTCAGGTTACCCATCAGCTGATTCTGAGCTCACAGAAAGGAGATTATTCAAGTGGGCTTATCCTGATCATGTGAGTCCTTTAACAGCACTTCCCTGAAAAAGAATGCATCTGAAGTGTGAGAGGATAGGTGGGTGAGCAAGGGGATCCAAGCAGAAACTGTGGGCTGCCCCTAGCAGCTGGGAGCTGCCACCAACTAACAACCAGAAAGAGGAAAACAGGAGTCCTTCATCCTATGCCACCAAAAACTGATTTCTACCAACAATCATGTGAGTTACAGAGGACTTCAAGTTCCAGAAATGATGTAGCTAACAACTCATAACTTATTCACAGTCCTGTAAAACTCTGAGCAGATAATCCAGCTAAGCTGTGTCCAGGTTTCTGATCCACAGAAACTATAAAATAACTTTTTGTTGCTTCAAGCCCTAAGTCTGTGATAATTTGTAATACAAAACAAAACCAATACACATTTTTCATTCAAGTTAACAAAAATGTCCAACTTGACTCCCAACTTAATATTCCTCTTGAGATAGTGTGGTAGTAGTGTTCTCTGAAAAAAATGGTCACTGTAGTCATTTTAATCCCACAGATCCTTCTAGGATTTTATCATTCCTTCATCACAGGTGATTTTTCCTGTCCTTGAAAACTTGATAGATTTGTGACTCTTCTGATGAATATCACAGAAGTGACACTGTATGAATTCTGAGGTTAGGTTCTTGGCTTTCACCGGGTTCTCTCCCTCTTGGGCCATTTCTTGGAAGCCAGCCATCATGTTGAAAAGAACCCTACTGTCCAGGCTTCTAGCCACTTTTGTGAACATGAGTAAAGCAGAGATGAGGTGTCCCTGCCAACACCTACTGCCAAAACTTCAAATTCACAAGCAAAATAATATTGTTAGTTTTTAAATTTTTTAAAAAAGCAGCAATAGATACCAGAATAAACAAAAATTTTAAATTTTTAAAGATTGAAAGGAGGCAAAGTTATATGTGAAATGGTGAATTACATTATAACAAAACATCTAAATGAGTCAACCAGAAAAATACAAAGTACCTCAAGTGGGCTTTGTGGTCATTAATTTTATGTCAAGAGGTAATAGGTGCATTCCTGGTGGCATGATAAAGAATATGCCTGCCAATGCAGGAGATATAACAGAGGTTCAATCCCTGGGTTTGGAAGATCCCCTTGGAGGAGGGCATGGAAACCCAATCCAATATTCTTGTCTGGAGAATCTCATGGACAGAGGAGCCGAGGGCTACAGTCCACAGGGTCACAAAGAATTGGACACAACTGAAGCGACTTAGCATGCAAGCACACACACACACACACACACACACACACACACACACACACACACACGCACACCCTGGTGGCTCAGCAGTATTCTCCTGCAATGCAGGCGATGCAGGTTCCATCCCTGGGTAGGAAGATCCCCTGGAGAAGGAAAAGGCAACCCACTCCAGTATTCTTGCCTGGGAAATCCCATGGATAGAGGAGCCTGGCAGGCTACAGTCCATGGGGTCCCCAAAGAGTCGGACATGACTTAGCAACTGAACAACAAATATATATATATCAGTTCTAATCTCTCGATTCATGCCACCCTCTCCTTTCTCCCATCTCTCCCCCTCCTGCTCTGTGTTCACCATGTCCACTCTCTATTCCTGCCCTGAAAACAGGTTCATCTGTACTGTTCTTCTAGATTCCACAAATATGTGATATTTGTTTTTCTGACTTACTTCACTCTCTGTGATAGACTCTAGGTCTATCCATATCTCTACAAAAAGTACAGGAAGCTCAGCTTGGTGCACTATGTTGACCTAGTTCAAGTGGGAGGGGGTGGGGTGAAAGGGAGAGCCAAGAAGGAGGGGTCATATGTATACATATAGTTGATTCACTTCATTGTATAGCAGAAACACAACATTGTAAAACAGTTATATTCCAATAAAAAAGAGGCAATAATGAATTGTAGGAATGCAGCAGTTCTTAACAGGGGTTCATCTCTCTCCCCAGCCACCAGCATCCACACACACAGGACAACTGTCAATGTCTGGAGACATTTTGCATTCGTAACTGGCAGAGTGCTATTCACATCTTGTGAGTAGAGATCAAGAATCCTGTTAAACATCTTTACATGTCCACAGTAGAGACTTCTTTGCTCCAAGATAAATGGTACCAAGCCTGAGCAAACACTAGCCTGTGTAATGGCAATGCAAAAGAATGGGCATCTTCAAGGTACAGTCAACACCCAACATCCTCAGGGGATTGCCCACCTCCCAACCCGAGGATACCACAGTCCAAGGATGCTCAAGTCCCTTATATAAAATGGCTTGGTACTATATACTGGAGAAGGAAATGGTGACTCACTCCAGTGTTCTTGCCTGGAGAATCCTATGGACAGAGGAGCCTGGTGGACTGTTGTCCATGGGGTCGCACAGAGTCAGACACAACTGAAGTGACTTAGCATGCATGCACGCGTTGGAGAAGGAAATGGCAACCCACTCCAGTATTCTTGCCTGGAGAATCCTGGGGACAGAGGAGCCCGGTGGGCTGTCATCTATGCGGTCACACAGAGTCGGATATGACTGAAGTGACTTGGCAGCAGCAGCAGCAGTACTATATACCCTCCATATGCACAGATGTGAAACCTAGGAATATAGAAGGCCAATCGTCTGTTAGAGGCAGAAGTAACAGAATGGCTTATGTGAGAACATGGAAGGGAGGAGTCATCCCTAGCTTTCTGATGATCACGAACCAGGTGGCACTAGTGGTAAAGAACCTGCCTGCCAATAGAGGAGACACAAGAGATGGTTCCAGCCACGGGTCAGGAAGATCCCCTGAAGAAGGATGGCAACCCACTCCAGTATTCATGCCTGGAAAATCCCAGGGACAGAGGAGCCTGGCCGGCTGTAGTCCATGGGGTCACAAAGAGTTGGACACGACTGAGCGACTGAGCACAAGCACAATAGATTCGTTTAATTCCAAAGCCTTTGCTTCTTACCACCAAGAACACAAAACTAAAGAGACCACAGCAGCCACAAGAGCCAGACTTTCCGAGTTATCTAGACAGCAAACCGCAGAATGAAGACTATTACTGGCTACCAGCTTCCTGACTTTTGACTGTGGTCTAGATCCGACTTCTACTGCAGTCGTATTTAAGTGCCACAGCATTTTGCTTGTGTGTGTGTGTGTGTGTGTGTGTGTATGTGTGTGTGTGTGTGTGTGTGTGTGCTTGCTTCAGATTGAATTCCTGGCTTCATGCTTGCAATCAGAGTGTCTTAATTAAATCTCTCTTGTAGATTTGAATTACTTGCCATCTGGAATGCAGCAGCAGCTCAGAGACTTTTAACTTAATTGGGGTGCAAGCCCTTTTGTTTGGCCCCCGTGCTGTTTGGCAGCCCTGGTCCTATTGCCTCTTGCCTGGGACAAGCTTCCTTTCAGACTGCAATCGGCAAAATGAGACGGCAGGCAAAGTGCTGATGCCTAAGCCACTGCAACCCAGAACCACTTAATTAATATACAGGTTTAATGCATCTGGTAATTAAAGTTTAATTCTTTAAAGATATACAATAAGAACAAGTCCTTCTGCAAGCATTTAATCCATTGTGCTGCTAAGAATAAAGTTGAAAGGGGAGTTAAAATGGGGTTACTCCTCCTTTTTAAGCATTAATTACATGCTGATCAGTAAAACAATTGTATGTGTCTTGCCCTGGCTGATTGATCACCATTCTTGCCAAGTTTTGAGCCTTCTCTTTTAGAGACAGTGCTCTTTTATCAGAAAAAACCTGTGAATACAGAGAAACCCCTATAAAAATGGTTTATCATTGAAGTATAAATGGTATTTCAAGAAATTTAAGCTATCCTCCCCCTAAAAAGCAAGTGAAACACTCAGCATGAGGCTCTAAGTTAGGCAATGAGCTAGAATCCAAATCATATTTTTATCCTCCTGAGACTCTTAGGTTTAAGTAATTTACTGAAAGAGCTCATAATATATCCCATTTGGATTTAAAAGAAAATCCACTACCTATTTAGTAAGGAAATATACAGCCTAATGGAATTTGGGATCCTAGCTATATCCTGCTTAGAACAACAACAACAAAAATAAAATGTTTCCCTGTCAAGCAAATTTGAGAAATATGCCCTTTCATATTAACTCTCCAGGAGAGACACAATTCACATTAGCATTATAAAGTTCTGAAAAAATCCTGCATTATAACTAAGAAGAATAAAATATCTTACTTTGCTCAATCTATTATTGCCAAGTCATCGAACCCTTAAAAAGTGACACATTTTATAAGATCCTTCAGGGAGGGGTAGTATTCCAACAAATATGTTTGGACAAACACATGATATATCCTTCCCAAACTTTGACATTTGTAGATAGCATATTCAAAAGCAGAGATATTACTTTGCCGACTAAGGTCCATCTAGTCAAGGCTATGGTTTTTCCTGTGGTCATGTATGGATGTGAGAGTTGGACTGTGAAGAAGGCTGAGCACCGAAGGATTGATGCTTTTGAACTGTGGTGTTGGAGAAGACTCTAGAGAGTCCCTTGGACTGCAAGGAGATACAACCAGTCCATTCTGAAGGAGATCAACCCTGGGATTTCTTTGGAAAGAATGATGCTAAAGCTGAAGCTCCAGTACTTTGGCCACCTCATGTGAAGAGTTGACTCATTGGAAAACACTCTGATGCTGGGAGGGATTGGGGGCAGGAGGAGAAGGGGACGACCAAGGATGAGATGGCTGGATGGCATCACTGACTCGATGGATGTGAGTCTAAGTGAACTCCGGGAGATGGTGATGGACAGGGAGGCCTGGCGTGCTGAGATTCATGGGGTCGCAAAGAGTCGGACACGACTGAGCGAGCGACTGAACTGAACTGATGAAAGAAAAAATATTTTAGTTGCCTCATAATAATTCACCTATTCAGTAATTACTTATGTGTACCAAAAATCATATACAAAAATTTTTATTGCAGCCTTATTTTTTAATTGGTGTATCACTGCTTTGCAACCCCATGGACTGCAGCCCACAAGTCTCCTCTGTCCATAGAATTCTCCAGGCAAGAATACTGGAGTGGGTTGCCATTTCCTCCTCCAGGCAATCTTCCTGACCCAGGGATGGAACCACTGTCTCCTGCTTTGCAGGCAGATTCTTAACCTGCTGAGCCACTGAGTAAGCTCCAATGGCTGCTTTACAATGTTGTGCTATTTTATGCTGTATAAAGTTAATCAGCTATACACATACAAACATACACACATACACACATATATATATCCCTCTTTTGCCTCCCTCTCTCATCCTACCCATCTAGGTCTCCACAGAGCACCAAGCTAAACTCCCTGTGCCGTAAAGCAGGTTCCCACTAGCTATCTCTTTTATGCATAGTAGTGTATATACTATTTTTAATGGCCCCAAATCATAAACCCTCCAGTATCCTTCAACAGTAGAATGGATCACTGTATGTGGTATAGGCAGTTAGTGAAATAGCAATGAAAATGAATCACTAATACACATGATAATAAATCACATGAACATAATATTGAATTGAAGATATGAAACATATAGCATGAAACTTTATAAAAGTTCAAAGTCAGATGTTCTGGGTTGAATTGTGCCCCTGACATCCCTTCATAATGTTGAAGTCCTAACGCCCAGTACCTCAGAATGTGACTTTGTCAACAGGGTCATAGCAGATGTAATTAAAATGAAGTCATGCTGGAGTAGCCTAGGCCCCTAATCCAACAGCAATGGTGTCCTTATAAAGGGATTCCTAGATGGCACGGTGGTAAAGAATCTACCTGCCAATGCAGGAGACACAAGACATGTAGGTTTGATTCCTGTATTAGGAAGACCCCCTAGAATAGGAAATGGCAACCCACTCCAGTATGCTTGCCTGGAGAATCCCAAGGACAAAGGAGTCTCGCGGACTGCAGTCAATGGGGCCACACAGAGTCGGACATGACTGAGCACACATATGGCCAAACCCTTATAAAAGGGGAAATTTAGACACAGAGACATATACCCAGCGGGAGATGCCAGAGATCGGGGTGATGAGTCTACAAGCCAGACTGCCAGCAAACAAGCAGAAGCCAGGGGAGAAGCATGGGCACATTCTCCCGCACCGCCTTCACAAGGAACCCACATCGCAACTTGACCTTGAACCTCTAGCCTCCTGAACGATGAGACAATATATTTCCATTGTGTAAACCACCCAGTCTGTGGTACTTTGTCATGGCAGCCCCAGCAAACTAATACAACAGGCGGATCCAATCCACGGCACTTGAAGTCAGGAGAGCCAGGTTGCAGAGAGGATACTAGTGACTCAAAGAGGATGAGGAAGATGGTGGTGGCGTGCTTCTGGGGAGCTGACAATATCTTCCTCTGGTGACATGTGATTGTCATTTTATTAAAGTGCAGTCTTCAGGATTTGTGCGCTTTCCAGTTGTGAGCTATGTCTTAATAAATATGCTTTTTTCAAGAAATATTTACCAGTGAACACAGTCCTATCCTTGAGGAACTTTTAGCCTGGAGATGAAGAGAAGGCAAAAAAAAAAGTTACAGTGGGAAAATAATTTCTGAGGGAGAGAAAGGGTTCAGGTCAAATGCAGGAGAAGCATACTCAGTCTTGGGGGTTAGGGAGCTGCAATGGATAGGATTCCTGGAGGGATCAAATGACCAGAAGCTGGGGCTGGAAGAATGAGCACCAAGTGTGAAAGGGAAGTGTGCAAAACATGCTGCAGTCAGAGCAAACAGCTTGTCCACAAAGAGGGGAATATGTAAAAGCAAAAACAGGAGAGAGCTCGACTCACGGGAGGAACTAGAAGTTTCACCGGCTAGAGCCAGTGGAAGGAGACAGCCAGCGGAGAAACAAGCAATAGCTGCAAAATGGAGGACTTTGGAAGAAGCCGTTAAGCTTTGGAGACCATCTTAATAGGAAGTCAGAGAGCTAAGTATTGTTTCTTCAGATATTAAAATGAAAATAACTGATATAAATTGATGAAAATACACCCTCCCTTTTGCCAGCTGGCATTGAACTCTGCAAATTCAGAAAATAATTCTTAATTCCAGTTAATCATAGGGTTCACACTTTATAAAGAGAATATAGACCAAAAGTGGGATGTGTTTTATACTTTTGAAAAGGAGCAACCACCTTTCACCTAGAAAACAATGTTGAGGTCAGTTCGAGACTTTGTCCTCCAACCTCCCGGCAGGTGGCCCTGTGTGGACCTCTCCCGACATTTCCCCACCCATGAACTACAGAAAAGAGAAACTCCTTTCTCCTAGGGTTGCTGAAATGATTAAATGAGATAAACAAAATATTAATTAAAATAGTAATTAAAAATTAAAATATTAATTCCCTATTGTTACCATAACAGATTACCTCAAGTTAATTGCCTAAACAAAGGCCAAGACTTTTTAATCTTACATGTGTGAAGGTACAAAGTCTGAAGAGGGTCTCCTGGATTAAAAGCAAGGTATCAACAGGCATGTTCTCCTTCCTGGAGACCTAGGGAAGAATCCCTTACCTTGCCTGGCTTCTAGGAGCTATCCACGTTCCCTCGCTCATGGGGTCCTACTTCCAGCTTCAAAGACAGCCATGGCAAGACAGGTCCTCCTCACTCCACCATCTCTCTGGTCTTCTGACTGCCATGGGAGAAGATGCTCCTTTATTTAAAGACATGTGTGACTAGATTGGGCCCACCTGAATAAACCCAGTTCAAGGCCGTTAATCTCAGTCACATGAGCAAAGCCTCACTTACCATTTAAAGCAACAGGGACACAGATTTCAGGAATTATGACATGGACTTCATGGGGTCTATATGTCTATCAAAATATTGAACAGACTGCCCAAATAAGGAAAGCTCTCAAAAAATTATCTTATTTTTAAATGTTTTAACATTTTTCTTTTTTCCAGTTTTATTGTGACATAAATGACATACAACACTATGTAAGTCCTTTATTTAAACAATCAAGTCAGTGTTAATAATCAAGTCAGGGATAACAGTCAAGTCATTGATATTGAAAAGTTTTGTTGCTGTTGTTATTCATCAAGTCATGTCCAATTCTTGGTGCCATGGACTGTAACCTGCCAGTCTCCTCTATCCATGAGATTTTTCCAGGCATGAATACTGGAGTGGGTTGCCTTTTCCTTCTCCAGAGGATCTTCCCAACCCTGGGATCGAACCCAGGTCTCCTGCATTGCAGGCAGATTCTTTACCACTGAGTCACCAGGGAAGCCCCCATGCAAAAATTACTCCAATAATATTTGAAGTCATCCTGCAAAACTAAGAGTTTTCAATATCTGATGAGACTTCTTTTGAAAATAAAATATCAATACAGATAAACTTAAATTGTGGTGAAGGAGAACAAAGTAGTTCCTGTAATAAATCATCACCATTTCCAACCTTAAATGCCAGTCCTGTATAGGAGAGGACAGTACCACTCCCAATACCAACAAAGAATTATCCAGCACAAAATGCCAATAGTGCCATGGTTGAGAAACTGTGGTGTAGAGCAATAATACTTTCAGAGCATGTTTAAATGCAAATGTTTGACAGGGAATTTACTGGCATATATGAGTAGCAGCTTCCCTGACTTCTATCCACTAGATGCTAATAGCACTCTCACCCCACCCCCTGCCCCCACCCCCAGTTGAGACAAACAAAACTATCTGCAGACACTGCCAAATGTCCCCTGGGGGTCAAAATTGCCTGCACTTGAGAGCCACTGCTCTGAACTATAATATATAAACTTTCTAGTTAATGGAGTGACATTTCAGAAACAGCACTGAAAACAAAAGCCAGAACACACTGCCAAAATATTTGTAAAAAATGAACCTACTTGTGATATATACTACATTTCATTTGCCTAGACGCATGGCACGCTAATAAAATTGAAAAGTAGGTATGTATTCTGATGCTTGCTTTTCTTAAAATGTCATTTTCTCAGCATTATTGCCTGAGCATGTAGGTGAAGTGAATAGAAAATGTAAATGGGAAGATGCAGGTGCAAAGTAACACAAGAGAGCCTGTCTTCTAATTAAGTCTTTTGAATAATCGGTACTTCTGTCTTAGACTGAACGAAGCAACACTAATAAGGACTTTTTATAAGCAGTTCCTTCTGTTGCCCCTTTTAAAGTTTCAGGCAGATGCTAAAAGGGGCCATCTTCATGAAACTGTAGAGGTTAGATAAAGAAAGTACGAGTGATTGAACGGTATTCAAGACTGAAAGAAAGAAAATGTCCCCCACAAAATCTATTGTATGTCAGACTCTGAATGTTTTCCTCTTTCATGAAATGAAGTAATTGTCTTCCATTTTTTACTCCCTCCACTCAAACAGCTTAGTTCTAGTATCTCTAGAAGTTCCACTAATGATGAACATCTGAATTTTCAAAAGAAAACAAAACACTTGGAGACTTACATGATTGAAATAAATCCTCAAATAAAACACACTATGTGCTGTGCTGTGCTTAGTCACTCAGTCGTGTCCAGCTCTTTGTGACTCCATGGATCATAGCCTGCCAGGCTCCTCTGTCCATGTGGATTCTCCAGGCAAGAATACTGGAGTGGGTTGCCATGCCCTCCTGCAGGAAACACACTATAAAACCACACCACAATGTTTCTCCTAATTGTCCAATTTATTGTTGGCTTTTCCTTTTTTATGTACCTCTTTTCTGGAATAGATTTATTTTCAGTTTTCCAATCTACTACAAGATACAATAATTATACGTACTTGTTTTGGCAATATGATCTTCAAAAATAATAAAACCAGGAAGTTAGAGTTAATAAAATAATTTTATTAACTTTATGCCTAAATTCTATATACAAAATAGCATATATACTATGAGTATTTGGTAAATATCAAATTGGACAGACTAAAATAATACATTCTGAAACTTAGCAAAACAGTGTTACTATAAACCAATTCTCCAGTAGTAGGTCTAGCCAATATAATACACAGCTATAAAAGACGTGTATATACATTGGACTTTATCCAGTAATTACTGCACATGATGAGATAGTTTGGAATATGACATTTTTTATTCACATGTTATGACCCAAATGAGAACATCTGCCCAAATGCATTATGGGCAGGCCATCTGCTGTTTGTCTGACAACCTGCCTGAAAAAACAGAAATAAAGCCTTCATACATATATGTATAAGTGGAATTTTAATAGAATATATATATAGTTTTACTAGTGATCTGAGTAATATATGTATCATAGCATTGTTCAATTTAACATTTGTTATTTTCATCACTATTATTAGACTATGTAGTTTCATTTCTTTTTTGACCACAAAGAAAGATTTTTTTTTCTCAATAGTTCCCCAGTGCATAATGGCAGGTAAGCAAGACAGACTGCAGTGAGAAAGATCCTCTCAACTGGATAATTAATATGCAGACCATAAACACTGTGACAGATTGCACTTTCAAAAATAGCTGTAACTATCTTCCAGCTTGCATACCCTTGCTTTTACAATATGACCTTGGCGCTCTTCCAGTTGAGAGATGGTGCCCGTGTCCACGCCCCTTGAATGTGCACAGGTGTGTGACTAGCTTGTAACCAACAGACGGACGTGGTGGCAGTAACGGGAGTGGCACTACATGGTTTCCAAGGCAGCTTCCGCCTTGTTCACCAAAACAATTGCTCTTGGAACCCTGAACTTATAAACTGCCCTGGTTGTGAGGAAATCAGACACTCCAAGAGGTCAAGGGTAGACACACCTGTTGGCTGACCTAGATTTGGGGTTCTGCCAGCCCAGCGGCAATGTGTGAGTGAACAACTTATCATGGGATACTAGGCTCTCGGCATCAAGCGAAACCCCTCGCCCAGCTGAGAACCCAGGCCTTGCGAGGCAGAGATATGTCATCCCCATTGTGCCTTCTAGGAATTTCTGACCCACTGAACCCATGATTACATGAAAGCTTGTTTTACATTACAGAGTTTTTGCGGGTTTGTTTCAAATCAATAGTCACTGGAACAAATGGGCTAACAACAAGCAAACATTTTACTATGATGTTCATATTAAATTTATCAAGAACAATACACAATAAATCCAATGGTAGTATTAAATTTTACTGATACTACATTGACCCAGAATGTAGACTTTACCAGTCATATTGGTGCTAATTTTTATTTTATTAAAATTATTTTAATAAGCAATAAAAATATTAAACCCTCAATCTGTAGGCCAATGCTAATTTTTAATTGCAGTTATGTTGTTTTTTTCTTTCTTAGATGAGTTAATTGAAAATAAGTTGCCTTTTAGAATGTCTTTTTACCTGGACAAAGATTTCATCAGATCTTCTAGATAGAGTGAATCACTTGTGGTTCCCTCCAAGAGTCCAAGATCAAAAGAAATTTGTTAGGCCATATTTCAACAGAGAACCTCCCCGTTATTCTCTGAGAATCTAACACTACCGACAGTTCAACAGTAGTAACACTTACCCTCTGACCTGGCTGTAAAAGTACTCCATGTTCATAATGCCTTTAAATTACTCAGTTCCAGTATTTCCTTTTAGTGGACTGATGACCCCACATCTCTAAAGCTATTTAGTATAAATGGCTTGAGTCTGGCATTTGTAGCAATTTAAACTGGGCTCAAAAGGACTAGAATTGAATCAGTAGCCTCCTCTAAGACTGAAATACTGAAGCTTAAAGCTCCGTCTGAAAGAACAATTCTAGTCAAGATCATCTTTTCCATGAGTGCCCTCCCAGCTCTGATAACCTGAGTGAGAGCTGACTGCAGAAAACTACTTACTAACTTCCTGACTGAAGTGTTCCGTGATTTAGCTAACCTCAGTGGTTTTATAGTTTGCCACAAGTTTTCTCTGAAACCTCAAAGAGCTTCCCTTGTATTTTATCATATTTAAACAAAGTACTTCTAGAGGAGATCTGAAGAGTGGATAGTATTACCTCTGAGTGAAGTGAAGTGTTAGTCACTTGGTTGTGTCTGACTCTTTACTATCCTGAGCTGTAACCCACCAGTCTCCTCTGCCCATGGGGTTTTCCAGGCAAGAATACTGGTGTGGGTAGCCATTTCCTTTTCTAGGCAATCTTTCCCACCCAGTGATCCAACTTGGGTCTCCTGCATTGCAAGTAGATTCTTTACTGTCTGAGTCACTAGGGAAGCCCAGTATTACTCTAGTTGAAGGCAAAAATTTGAGGCATCTGTGGGAAAGAATGCTTTGTCTTCTGACTCACGTTTCATGGTGTAGGAAGTTTAACTTAGAATACCACGCCCAGTCTCTTGTCCCATCCCATCATTCCCTCCTCTCCAGATGAGAATATGAAAGAACCTTCATTGGGGCTAGGATCAGGGGTAGTCGTTGTATCCATAGGAGGCATAAATCCTGGGTCTTTCCTGCTATTGTATTTACAAGGACAAGTTCTCCTAAGGGAAGACTGGAGACTTGGCAAACTTTAGGAACTGTGAGTGGATAAGTCTGACTTATTAGCCTGACTCTTGTATCAGTGATATTTTATTCCTTCCAACCTGACTTTATTCTCTTATTTGGTTTCAAATTCTGGTAGGGAACAGGAGTGTTATAACTAGTCCCCTCTACTGTCAACAGGATGAATAAATATGTCAGTCTAATTCTCTGTTACAGGAAAATTCACAGGACAGGTTTGCCAGATTCTCTCAATTCCCTCATTCTCCAGCGTTATTTCACATCATCCTTTAGATCACAGCTATGCCATATATGGTGACGTCTGTGTCTGCCCACCATTATCATTTAAGTCTGCTTATTACATCTTTCCCAAATATAATCTCTGCATATCTCCATCACAACATCTCTTATACAGACTTGATTTTTTCTTCCACCAACTTAAAGCAATTAGAGAGCAGTGAACACATCTTTTTCACTTGTGTGAACACATCATTTTCATTTGTGTGGGCCCCCATATTTAATGCAAAATACTAAACATAGAAGGCACACTATAAACACATGTTAGTTAATTTAAGGTATGAAGCATGTGGTAGGCAGAATTCTAAAGCAATCTCCCCAAGTTCCCTGTCTCCTGGTTATTCATTCTAATACTAACCTAACCATTAGTAGGAATGAACTTTGTAGAGGGAATTAAGGTTACTAATCAGCTAAGTTTAAAACAGAGAGTTGAGCATGGATTTACCGAGGTGGATCCAATAAAGAGGACAGAAGAGTCAGAGATATATAGCAGAAGAGGGAGAGAAAAGAGATATTGAAGCAAAAGGGAGGTCAAAAAAGTCTGAAGTGTGAGAATGGCTCAACCTGCTACTGTGGGTTGAAGATGAAGGAAGGTGGCCATGAGCCAAAGAATTTGGCAGCTCGTAAGGGCTGAGAACCAACTCCAGTCAGCAGTCAACAAGGAAATGACAGCCTCACTTTTGCAATCATGTGGAACAGAATTCTGCCAAACTCTAAATAAGTTTGGAAGAAACTTATCCCCAGAACCTCCAGAAAGGAAGCCACCCTGTTGACACCTTGATTTTGGCCTTTTGAAACCCAGAGTAAAGAACCAGCTGAGCCAAGTGTGCCTGGACTTGCAGTATACTGAACTATTAGATAATAAGTGGGTGGGGCTTTTTTTAAGCTGCTAATTGGTGGTAATTTGTTACAGCAGTGATAGAAAACCTATACAGAAAGTATTTACTAGGATAATAATTAATCAGTTCTGTGTAGGCTGCTACACTCAAGGGAACACTTAACAAGATAAATGTAGAAAGCTCCAAGGAATGTTTAAGACCGTGATATAGATCCAAATTGGGGCTTATCATTCTTGCTAATGGCAGTGGCTATTTACCCTCTTAATTTCTTATCAGAAGAGGAGTCTCATAATTATTGTAGCAACTTGAAAATGAATATGTTCATGTGTAAGGCAGAATTCTAAGACTATCCCTGAGATCTCTGCCCTGCCACGTACATATTCTCTCCTCTTGGATGTAGGTGGGACCTGTGAGCATTATAGGAAAGTTATTCTTCTGATTCTGTTGAGGCCTGTAAAATACATCATAGAAGACTAGAGTGGAGTTTTCCTGCGAGTTTTGATGAAAGAAGCTGCCGTGTTTTGAAAGGGCTCCATGGCTGGGACCTGAGGGAGGGCTCCGTGAACTGACAACAACCACTGATCTGTGGCCAACAATTAAATAGGGATTTCACGACTGCAAGGAACAGAATTCTCCCAATAATCTCAGTGAGCTTGAAAAAGAACTCCAAGCCCCAAAAGATAATCCAGCTCTGGCCTACGTGTTGATTTCAGTCTGATGAGACTCTGAGGAGAAAACTTAACTTGAGCAGTGCTCAGACTTCCTAACTCAAAACTGAACGATAATAAATAGGTATATTTTAAATCATGAAGTTTGTGGGGGTAATTCATTATGCAGAAATATAAAACAAATATAAATCTACTCATTTAATCCAAGCCTACCATTTTGTAAACAGTGTTATAGAGGGTGATTACCCTACAAAAGCAAAAGTGATGCTAAAGACCTGGGGTTAAAAGCCAGGTTGTGACTTCATGCATCTGGGTATTATACAACTGTTACCTTTTCAAATGGAGTATTCATGTATTCCAGATCATTCTACAACTGATTTTATCAAACTTCATCAAAATATTTGCTCTGATATTAATAAGTTACACATACAGGTTCACATACATAGGCACACCCACACACAATTACATACCAAATATGGTATTGGTATGTAATGGTATTATCTCATCCTAGGGAGCCACCTTTCTAACAAAGGACAACTAACTTGTTGGAGAGCCACTTTAGATACTTAGTGGCTTTAACTTCTACAAGACAGTTGCAATTCGGCTCCAGGAACTTTAAATTTTTGACTGTGTGTAACTAAATTGATAATCTCACTAAGATGTAAATTCCGTAATAGAAGTTTGCCTATTTAGAAGAATCTGTAGACAGCTCAGGACAGTTAAAAGACTACAGCTTAGGTGCTGTCCATAGCAAAAGGAGCATGCTCATGTAGACAGACCCATAAGACTCTTTTGCTTAAAAAAAAAAATCAACTTTCCTATGAACATTTGATAGATATGTCTCTGAGCACTGTAATGTCCATTGGCTTGAACACTGGTGCCACCAGAGGAACTGCATGTGCTTATCAAGGGCAGTCCTCCCTTAGCACTCAGGCTGAGAGTCTATGTGAGGACCATCCGTTTACTGTAAGGCTCCTCTTCGCGAGAATGACCTTGACAGCCAATTTTTGCCAGATGGAATAACAACAAATGAAGACGAGAGAACAATTCATCTGAAAAAAAAGCAGTACTCTCCTTTTCTTGTTTTTCCCCTTCAAATGTCATTAAAGCCGAATCCAAAATCTGACTCGCATGGTTATGTTTTACTTTAACAAATCAGGAAGAAATTAAACAGGACAGGGAAATGAATACAAACAGAATGTTCAAGGAAAAAAAAAATAAATTCTGTAATTAGAAAGCAGGAAGGCCAGTTATTAAGGGCAGAACCACTCACTCCAAGAAGAAGAGCCTGCTTTTAAAATAAACTGGTGTCCTTATTTCATGATTAACAGGTGGGAAAAGGGGCTCCATCTGAACTTGTTTCCTTTGACCGCCAAGATTTTGAGCTAAGATTTAAATTGGAGTATTTTTGAAATGCATTTCCATTTATTTCTGAAAGTTTCCCAATGTCAGCAACTAAACTCCTTAATTGTATAGAGTTTTAAGATGTAATGAAATGTGTATACAGTATAAAGTAATACTTCTTGGACAAGGAAGGAATGGCGAGAAAGGAAATTCACATAAATATGAATATTTTGAGGCTGGCTTATATAGCCTCACACCCCATAAATGACTCAATATGAGAAGAACTGTACCCATTTTCCAATTAAAGAATACTTGTATGCATGTGCATAAGTACAATAAACTTCTGTAAAATCTATAAATTCCTCACAAAAAATCTCCCAGCCTTTTAATTAAATTTTATTCTATTATTTCTCTTAAATCTTAGAAGAAAATATTTTCCTGTATGTATAAAAATTATATTAAGTAGCAATACTACATTCCCTAAGAAATCTGAAAAGTGTTATATCACAATTTTGTTGTGCAATAATCTTTGAAAAAGATAGCTTTTTAAGGTACTTATGCTTCTCATGAGATTTTTAATTATGATTCTAGAGACATAGAGTTTAACTTTGCTGGTAGTTTTGGTTGCTTATGAAACAAAAGTATTCATTCTCAAATATTAAAATCTCTCCCAAAAAAAGTAGTGGCATGTGTGTCACAGATTTGGGACTGTTCTGATGAGATACTTGAAATTAGCACAAATCATCACTATTATGACCATCATGTTGCAAACTATTACATATAGAATGAATAAACAATAAGGTCCTACTATACAGCACAAGAACTATATTCAGTATCCTGTAATAAACCATAATGCAAAAGAATATGAAAAAGAATATATATATGTATGTATGTATAAAACTGAATCACTTTTCCATGCAGAAACTAACACAACATTGTAAATCAACTATACCTCAATTAAAATTACAATAGAATCATCATCACATGATAACGGATGTGATAGAGTCCCATCTTCATGATGGAGTTGCTTCAGGAAACTACTTTTCTTGTGCAACTTTCTCCCACAAAATATTAGGCTGGCCAAAACATTCCTTTGGGTTTTTCCATAAGATGTTATGGGCGGGAATGAATGAAACTTTTGGCCAAACTAATACTTAACCAAAAGACCCCAAAAGATTTCCCTTTGTGTCAATGTTCAGAAATGGGATCTAGACCTATCCCCTAACCAATCATTGGCAAAAGAAGATCCTTGCTGGTTTAAATCAATCATGCCTCATCATCTGAAGTCTACTTCCCTGAGCATGCGCTTACCAATGTAATACTGAAAAAAACTGGGTATTGGGCAGGGAGAGACGACTTCATCTATCATGAAGGGAGAATTGACTGGATAGCACTGCTATTAGCAAACTCATGTGTTTGTGTGTTGTATATATGACTCGTTTTCATACAAAAACAGCACAATTAAGTAGATATGACAGGACCATACGGATATATGTGGTGTATGTGTGTGCTCAGTCGTGTCTGACTCTTAGCAACCCAATAGACTATAGCCCGTCTGGATCCTTTGTTCACGGAATGTTCCTGGCAAGAATACTGGAGTGGATTGTCATTTCCTCCTCCAGGGAATCTTCCTGACCCAGGGATCAAACTCTTGCGTCTCCTACACTGGCAGGTGGATTTTACCACTAGTGCCACATGGGAAGCCATAGGGATACGACACCTAGACTATTTCTTGCCTGGCCCTCTGAAGAAGAAGTAGCCAGTCCCCCAGGTCAGGTAATCAACAGTGTCATCAATAATTTATAGGACAAAGACAAAAAAGTTCTAGAACTACCTACTGTAATTATGCTAAGGACAAAATTGATAGGATTGTCTATAAACTACCCACAGAAAGAAAGAAAACTTATTGCTTTAAAATCTTTTTAGTTTGCAGATTTAACCAGCTCTTACCTACTGAATAGAAATGAGGCTTGGGAATGAAACTGGAATAAAGAAAAACTAGAAAACAGGTAGCACAGCCTGCATTTGGAGAGGGCAGGGGTGTTCCGTCAAGGATGTAGAAGACTCTAATTCCAAAATGACCAAGTTTCTCAGAGAAAACGTGCTGAGTCTGCAGTGTAGACCATGCCTCTTCTCTGTACCCTTGTAACCAAACCAAAACATTACTCTAAGTGTACTCTCCCAAGGGATTTTAAATAAATACAGGAGTAAGAAGAACTCAAATAAACATTAAAATCTGTCTAGCAAGATTGCCCCAGAGGATAGCAACATATTTAAAACATATTAAAATTGTTTTTCAATGGTCAGAACATGAAGCTCCTTTCCCTTCGCCAAGTAGAATACATAAGGCCAAGAAGGGGAAAGCTAAAAGGATCAGAAAAGGACTGGAAAAAACGGTGAGTCACTTTTCTCCCTCTTCCAAGATCCCCAAACACAAGCAATTGGAGAAGAAGAGGTAGACACTTCACATTTGATCAAAATGGCATGAGTTAGATATACTTTAAAAAATAAAAAAACAAAAAGCCAACGAGCTGCAAATAATTTTGATGGAGCCTATAAAACAAGGTTCGTGACATTGTACAGGAGACAGGTATCAAGACCATCCCCATGGAAAAGAAATGCAAAAAAGCAAAATGGCTGTCTGGGGAGGCTTTACAAACAGCTGTGAAAAGAAGAGAGGTGAAAAGCAAAGGAGAAAAGGAAAGATATAAGCATCTGAATGCAGAGTTCCAAAGAATAGCAAGAAGAGATAAGAAAGCCTTCTTCAGCGATCAATGCAAAGAAATAGAGGAAAACAACAGAATGGGAAAGACTAGAGATCTCTTCAAGAAAATTAGAGATACCAAGGGAATATTTCATGCAAAGATGGGCTCAATAAAAAACAGAAATGGTATGGACCTAACAGAAGCAGAAGATATTAAGAAGAGGTGGCAAGAATACACAGAAGAACTGTACAAAAAAGATCTTCATGACCCAGATAATCATGATGGTGTGATCACTCATCTAGAGCCAGACATCTTGGAATGTGAAGTCAAGTGGGCCTTAGAAAGCATCACTATGAACAAAGCTAGTGGAGGTGATGGAATTCCAGTTGAGCTATTTCAAATCCTGAAAGATGATGGGGTGAAAATGCTGCACTAAATATGCCAGCAAATTTGGAAAACTCAGCAGTGGCCACAGGACTGGAAAAGGCCAGTTTTCATTACAATCCCAAAGAAAGGCAATGCCAAAGAATGCTCAAACTACCACACAATTGCACTCATCTCACATGCTAGTAAAGTAATGCTCAAAATTCCCCAAGCCAGGCTTCAGCAATACGTGAACCGGGAACTTCCTGATGTTCAAGCTGGTTTTAGAAAAGGCAGAGGAATCAGAGATCAAATTGCCAACATCCATGGGATCATGGAAAAAGTAAGGGAGTTCCAGAAAAACATCTATTTCTGCTTGATTGACTATGCCAAAGCCTTTGACTGTGTGGATCACAATAAACTGTGGAAGATTCTGAAAGAGATGGGAATACCAGACCACCTGACCTGCCTCTTGAGAAATCTGTATGCAGGTCAGGAAGCAACAGTTAGAATTGGACATGGAACAACAGACTAGTTCCAAACAGGAAAAGGAGTACGTCAAGGCTGTATATTGTCACCCTGCTTATTTAACTTCTATGCAGAGTACATCATGAGAAATGCTGGACTGGAAGAAACACAAGCTGGAATCAAGATTGCCAGGAACAATATCAATAACCTCAGCTATGCAGATGACACCACCTTATGGCAGAAAGTGAAGAGGAACTAAAAAGTCTCTTGATGAAAGTGAAAGTGGAGAGTGAAAAAGTGGGCTTAAAGCTCAACATTCAGAATACAAAGATCGTGGCATCCGGTCCCATCACTTCATGGGAAATAGATGGGGAAACAGTAGAAACAGTGTCAGACTTTATTTTGGGGGCCTCCAAAATCACTGCAGATGGTGATTGCAGCCATGAAATTAAAAGATGCTTACTCCTTGGAAGAAAAGTTATGATCAACCTAGATAGCATATTCCAAAGCAGAGACATTACTTTGCTGACTAAGGTCTGTCTAGTCAAGGCTATGGTTTTTCCTGTGGTCATGTATGGATGTGAGTGTTGGACTGTGAAGAAGGCTGAGCACCGGAGAATTGATGCGTTTGAACTGTGGTGTTGGAGAAGACTCTTGAGAGTCTCTTGGACTGCAGGGTATCCAACCAGTCCATTCTGAAGGAGATCAGCCCTGGGATTTCCTTGGAAGGAATGATGCTAAAGCTGAAACTCTAGTACTTTGGCCACCTCATGCAAAGATTTGACTCATTGGAAAAGACTCTGATGCTGGGAGGGACTGGGGGCGGGAGGAGAAGGGGACAACAGAGGATGAGATGGCTGGATGGCATCACTGACTCGATGGACGTGAATCTGAGTGAACTCTGGGAGTTGGTGATGGACAGGGAGGCCTGGCATGCTGTGATTCATGGGGTCACAAAGAGTTGGACATGACTGAGTGACTGAACTGAACTGAACTGATAAAACAAGAGAATTCCAAAACATTCTTCTTCATAATATTTGATAGAAGATGATAATAAGAGAAAAGCTTAGGTTAACTGCTTCTTCTGATATAAAAGAGGTCAGAGATGTAAGCAAGTGATATATAGGCACAGTGATCTAATGAAACTCCATTGCCATCTTTTTATTTTTTCCTGACGTGACCACTATTCTTTTCTCAATGTGCACAATCACTCTGACTCATATAGACCCAATTCTGAGGATTAGATTAGAGGCATAGGAGTCAGTGCACATGTGGGTGTATGTGTGCATGGATGTATCAATCTCTTCAAATCATCATGATGTGAAAGAAATATCAACCATCATCTGGCTTCTTTGATCAATAAACATTCTCAAACCAGAGTCTCAGGCTCAAAACTGAAAGCTTCTGAGATTCCTTATGAAGTCTTAGAAACACAATGACATATTTCACAAAACTTGGCCAAATCCCAGGCTTGCTTTCTTGAACAAATCAACTCTGAATGAAAGAGATTTATTGCCTCCTTACAGCAATTCCCCTGTATTCTGTGCTGTAGAACCAAGCTTTAAGAAAAACCAGCTTTTGGATATCTGTCACTTAATTTTTTTTCACACACAGGTTTAAGATCATCTCAACATCATATTAAATGCTTCTTCTAATCAACAGTATTAAAGTGTTCCATTTCATTGAGATAAGTATTTACCTTTACCCACAAAATGTATTCATACTAAGTAAAAGTAGTTTTTAAAAAGATGAAAATCAGTTTTCTAAGTTTTTGTTAATGTAAAGAATAACTGAATTTAAATGAAGTCAGTCATTTATAATTAGGTTTCAAATAATTTATCTTGAAATTTTCAGTTATATTTTCACTTAAAAAATAGTCTTTTGAACTTTTATTTATTAATGTAATTCAGTATAATATTTCTTTAAGGTTTTTTATCTTTTCTATTACAGAATTCCTCTTTCTAAGTTTCTTTGCCCTGCCACCCTGAATTCAATAATATCATAGAAAGAAAATTTGGAAAACTCAGCAGTGGCCACAGGACTGGAAAAGGTCAGTTTTCATTACAATCCCAAAGAAAGGCAATGCCAAAGAATGCTCAAACTACCACACAACTGCGCTCATCTCACACGCTAGTAATGTAATGCTTAAAATTCTCCAAGCCAGGCTTCAGCAATACATGAACCATGAACTTCCAGATGTTCAAGCTGGTTTTAGAAAAGGCAGAGGAACCAGAGATCAAATTGCCAACATCCGCTGGATCATGGGTAAAGCAAGAGAGTTCCAGAAAAACATCTATTTCTACTTTATTGACTATGCCAAAGCCTTTGACTGTGTGGATCACAATAAGCTGTGCAAAATTCTGAAAGAAATGGGAATACCAGACCACCTGACCTGCCTCCTGAGGCAGGTTCAAAGTGATGCAACTTCCATGTAAACATGGCCTTAAGGTTACTTATGAATGTGAACTAAAGACTGATAACTGGAACAAACTGCACTAGTTCTTCTAACAGTGAAACAACATTTTTCTATTGCTTTATATTAATACAATATTCTACATAGCATTTCAATTCATTAAGCCAAGAGGTTTACAGAAAAAATTTCTGTGAGGCAGTACAATAAAATATTTATCAAATATGAAGAAATATCTTCTCAGATATCTAATAAATACGGTGTGATTCCTTTTACTATAAACAGTCACATGAAATTATGTAAGTATCAGCTCATTTATAAAGTAATTTTCCCTAGGGTTTACTAGTACTCAATCAATTCTGATCTCTGAAAGAGAACAAAAATATGAAATAGAAAAATGAGTAAATTAATTGGAATATCAGAATTGCTGAATTCTCTTAATTTAGTGGAATCTTAACTATAGCTCAGTTATATTTCTCCTGTTCTGTAGTCTAGTTATGAAGTGAAGTGAAGAAGTGAAGTCGCTCAGTCGTGTCCGACTCTTTGCGACCCTGTGGACTGTAGCCCACCAGGCTCCTCCATCCATGGGATTCTCCAGGCAAGAATACTGGAGTGGGTTGCCATTTCCTTCGCCAGGGGATCTTCCCAACCTAGGGATCGAATCCAGGTCTCCTGCATTGCAGGCAGATGCTTTAACCTCTGAGCCACCAGGGAAGCCGTATAGTTATACTTGGTATCAAAAATCTCAAGAATTTCTATATTTGAGCAACCCTAACACAGAAATACATGAAGAACTTAAGTATTCTGCAACCATCAAATGCAAACTAGATCCTGGCCAATCAGCCAGCTGTGTTTACCACATACTGATCTAGGCTTTCAGCCAGCTATCGTCTGGATATATTTGTCAGAAAATCGTATAACACCTGATGATTCTCCTAGCAGATCTGCATACACATTTAATAAGAAAATACCATTGAACACCAGAGAACTACAAGTTTGGAAATCTTTGGCATAGAAAATGGATGGTGGAAAGTTGAGAAGTAAAAGAAGGAAGTGGACATTTGATGGCCTCACTGTATAACATGACCTAGGTGGATTGACCATGAACGGGAATCTGGTCTTTAATCTCTCAAGGCCAGAAACTGGGACTTAATACTGTATCCAGAAATAAGTGATAAAGTCACTCTAGCTAAATTCTCATCAAAAATTATGTATAACTAAAAATATCATTTTATTCATTTGTAGTAGAGAGTATGACTTCTGAAGTCCAATTTCCTCCAATATTTTTAGCCAAATGATTAGATCAATAGGTGATCACTGCCACAGAATTAAGGCAAAGCCCAAAGAGTAATATCATGAATATTTTACTGGAGCCATGATGAGGTCTAAAATATATATAAATACACACACAGAAAAAAGAAACAAAAACCCTGCTTTGCTCATGAATGAACTGATCATGTCTCTCTTCAAATATCATGTCTCTCATCTTGGACATGGCTTAATCTGAAAGCTCAAAATTTTCCTGCCTTCAAGGACATTCTCTGTACAAGTCCATCCATTTTTCCCTTAATTACATTTTTCTAAGTAGGTCCAGAGAATATAATTTCTATTCTCAATAGATTTTTGTTTTATTCTTAAAAAAGCAAAAATGTTAAGTACTTTGGAGACATCTCCTCATAACCTTCATTATTCATTCTTCATTATATGGTCTGATCAAAATATAAGATTGAAGAATTCAAGTTTTAAGTAAAACTCAGGTCATTCACAGTAGATCAATAATATCAATACCTGGGCAACTGCCATAAACGTCTCCGCATAGCTAGTCAAAGTCAATGTAGTTTCTTGAAATGCTTCATTATCCTCATTCTCAGTGCTTGTTTCTCTGGCTTAGATTTCTTCTGCTGATTTTAAAACACAGGAATTTCCCCCAACATCACATTAACATTTCATTTTTTTTCCAATTGTTTCTCAAGGGGAATCTCCTTCAATTCTATCACCACCATACCCTGGAAGTGAAAAGTGTTAGTCACTCAGTCGTGTCCAACTCTTTGTGACCCCATGGACTCTGTCCATAGAATTCTCCAGGCAAAAATACTGGAGTGGGTAGCCATTCCCTTCTCCAGGGCTATTCCCAATCCAAGGATCAAATCCAGGTCTCCTGCACTGAAGGCAGATTCTTTACCATCTAAACCACCAAATAAGCCCTCATGACCTACAAATCTCTATTTCAAGCACTAACTTCTCTCAGGATTTCAAAATATCTAGATCACATGGATCACACTGTTATGTCCAACTTTCAATCTCCAACATAAATTCATCATTTTCCCACACTATTAAATTTTCCACATTATTAAAGGACAACAAGAATAAGAATTACAGTCCTCCCTTGGTGTCTGCAAGAGGATTGGTTCCAGGGCCTGTGTTAATAAAAAAATCTGCTTATACTCAACTCTCAGAATGAGCCCTCCACAACCACAGGTTCTGCATCACATATTCAACAAACCTCAGATTCTTTACGGAGTCTGCAGTCCACAGTCAGTTGAACCTATGAATGCAGAATCCACAGATACAGAAGGCCAACTCTATATTTATTTTTTTAAAAAAGAAATTCCAGGTATAAGTGTGAGCTTCCCACATGGCAAAGTGGTAGAGAATCCACCTGCCAATGAAGGAGATACAAGAAACACAGGTTCAATCCCTGCATCAGAAAGATCCCCTAGAGAAAGAAATAACAACCCACTCCAGTATTTTCGCCTGGATAATTCCGTGGACAGAGGAGCCTGGCAGACACCACTGAGTGACTGAGCAGACACACACATAAGTGGACGTGCTCATTGTTCAAAGGTCAGCTGTTTTTGAAGGATCCAGACACTCCTACCCGATCTCTTTTGCTCCCTCTATTTTATCTACTTTTCCTGTACTTGGGAATTTTCATATCCCAGAACAAGCAGTAAGCCATTGTCAAAAGAACGTCAAAACAATACATCTTTCATGCTTCAGAGCTTCCCCTCCACTTGGGATGGCTCTACAGGGGCTCTTCATATAACTATATGGGCCATCAGAAAAGAAAAGCCTTACTGGCAAGCTACTGACAAAGTCAAACAGTGAACAATGGTGCTTTAGAAAGGTTATATTTTACCATGTATAAAATTATTAGCATATAGAAAGGGCAATATTCCTGAGTTTACCACTGCCCCCTCTATATACATTATAGGACTTTTACACTTTGGAGATTATCAAGTTTACCCTCCTACTTTGTAACAAGGTGATTGAAGTTTAAAGAGGTTAAATAAATTATGCAAAAGTCAAGGAGCTAATTATCCATGTCTCCAAATTCTTCCATTCCTTTTTAAACTCTCCACTTACCCTCAGATGCTAGAAGAGTTTTATGAGACAATGGACTCCAAAAAGATACTTTCTTCCTAGAAATCTAGCCATTTTTATTAAATTCCTCTGGGAAGTCAGGGGAAAGGGAGATAGTTACTAATACTTTGTTTATGTGAATTTAAGTGGCAGAAGATAAGAGTTTAAGAGTGCAAAGAGATAAAGAGTGGGAAAGAGATTTGGGACAAATAATTCAATTAGATAATTGAGCCCTTTTTTGGCACCATAATCCATGGGATAGCTCTTCATTTCTCCCAAGTATTTAGAGTCATGAAGGCTGAGTGCTGAAGAATTGATGTTTTGAACTGTGGTGTTGGAGAAGATTCTTGAGAGTCCCTTGGACTACAAGGAGATCCAACCAATCTATTCTGAAGATCAGCCCTGGGATTTCTTTGGAAGGAATGATGCTAAAGCTGAAACTTCAGTACTTTGGCCATCTCATACGAAGAGTTGACTCATTGGAAAAGACTCTGATGCTGGGAGGGATTGGGGGCAGGGGGGAGAAGGGGACAACAGAGGATGAGATGGCTGGATGGTATCACTGACTCAATAGACGTGAGTCTAAGTGAACTCCGGGAGTTGGTGATGGACAGGGAGGCCTGGCATGCTGCGATTCACGGGGTCGCAAAGAGTCGGACACGACTGAGAGACTGAACTGAACTGAAACATTGGTATAGTTTCCTAGCCTCATCTTCACCTCTTTTCCTATCAATTCCTGACATTCAAGTATATTATTTTTAAAACTTTTAGGTAATAAATAATATTAACAGAATTCCCTACATAGTATGTACAGCAAACATTAAATGTATAGCCTGGGATACACATAGAAATTTATTTAATGTTTTTGGCTACAAAACTCATTGGGATTATCTCTAACCATTGACAATTTATTTAGCTTTCCAAATGGGCCTACAAAACCTCAGAGTACAAGAATATAGTTCCTAGCTTTCCCAGAATTCCACCGCACACAGGAAATCTTTAATGCAGCCAAGAGGTCTTGGTCATTGGCTCAGGTTCTGCTTTCAGATTACTTGGGCTGTGAACTTTCATGTCTCAATTTCCAATAGTAAATTTTATATTTTACATAATTTTACATAACCCCATGATATCACCTGAAAGCAGAATAGCTGTATCTCTTTCACTGATAACTGCTATTTATTTTCTCATTTTGTTTCTGTTTTGGAGAGGTGGGGAGGGGAATGGAATTAATTTCCCCTTCTACAGATTCTCCAAAGGCTCTTCACCCTATTCTATCAGTCCTGCATTGGTGACCTTCTTTACATCCTGTCCCTATGTCATAGTCTTATTATACTTTTACTTTCCAGAGAGAATAAAAATTCCTGCTTGTACTAGTGAATATCAGATTAAACTATATTTATGTAAGAGGTAACTGCCAAATGACTATAAAAGACATAGTTTTTATGTAGGTATAAACACATGCACATATACACAGACTCACATGTTTTTCATAGGTTTGTACACACACAAACACTCACACACACCAGGCTGATTATAGAATCATTATCTTCCTTAAAATACCAATAAAGAAAATAAAATAAACAATTACAGAAACCATTTGTTAACTTTTTCATTTCTACTGCAACTGCACTTAAATCCTTCCATGCCTATATCTGCAGTTGAGAGTCCTGCTCAAAGAAATGAGGCATCAGCTCCTACTTGATATATTCCTAAGTCTTGGCTGAGAGCATTTCATCAGGGATAAATTGCACCTAATGCAATCACCAGAATTAAAGCAGTTAAGAGAATGCAACTCCCTGCCAAGAAGCTCTGCCATACTGCGCTCTTGTTCGCTTGCTATTCCAGAAAGTATGTAACTAGTACTAATAAGTCACTGGCTGCAGTTCCAGAAAGAGCAGCAGGAACAAAAATGCTGACCTCGGTACATTTGTCCTCACTTTACAATCCATGAAATTCTCACTGATTGATCTACAAGGCAACGTATTCATCTATTCCATTACTGTTCTCTCCAAGAGCCTTTTAGGAACTTGCAAAATCAATGTAATTCTGTAAATAAAATGAATCTCCATCAATATGACTATAAATATGATAACAGAAAAAGTGGTCATATTTTAACTAACCAAAAAATGTGGAGGGAGTGTAATTCTAACATGATGATCCAATTTTATTCAGGAAAATAATGTAATTACCATAAGTATAATAAAGTATCACATTAATTTGAGTTTATTTAAAACTTTTATGGTTCCAGATTTTAAATTAAAGATGACTCCAAAAATTTCCCTAATTTGGACATCTGTAATTAGATTCTAAACATATATTTATAAATATGAAATAAATTAAATAAATAAGTATTTTTCAGTGGAAAATAGAATAAGAGACACGTCTTTCAATTGTTTATAATCCTGGAACTATTAGGTACTAGAAAAGATAATTTAAAATATAAGTTGTTGTATGTATGGGAAATTAATCTATTTTAGTAATGAATTTTTGTAACAGAATGCTTTTTCATAAGAAAGGCAAAATTGAACTTGGCAATATATTTTTTATTTGTGTGTAAGTTTTCAGAAAAAAAAATTTTTTTAAGTTTTTCTACTTAAATTCCCTGAGACAAA